>NW_011503695.1:0-390 GCF_000495115.2 Populus euphratica
TATAAAACAAAACTTTTTGACTAATATCAATTTTTTGACATTTTCACAAGTTTTGCAAAATACATTGCGTCTTTGAACATAGTGGGCCAATAAAATGTATTTTAAAAGATTTTCGCAACTCTTTTTTTTTTTAACAAGAAATGACTCCCATATGCTTCAGAATGAAAAAGTTTAATGACTCTACTTACCTCATTGTTAGGAATGGATCTTTGAAATATTTGATTAGGATTGTTATTCGCCATTTAACTGGGGTGAGAGAGACTAGCAAACCAAGAGTCACAAAGAAAAAAAAACAAAACACAAAAATAATGTGAGAAAAACAAAATAACCAACCTTTATCTATAGGATCATTCAAACTAGTGGATTCATTTTCACTAGGAAAATTATCAA
>NW_011503695.1:476-693 GCF_000495115.2 Populus euphratica
ATTTTTATCATACCAAGGCATTGGACTAAGAGAAAGTAAGGATTCGTTAGGAAAGTAATCATCAATTGGTGTGATGTTAGATGTCGAATCTATTGTCACTTCTGATAAAAGATCCGTATAATATTTTCGGTGTGTTTTTCATTGGTGATTTCTTTCTGAGAATAAATCATTTGTAAATCATCAGATTTGTCCAACTCATTTTTACTTAAAGTAGATT
>NW_011503695.1:4644-7922 GCF_000495115.2 Populus euphratica
ATAAAAGACATCACTTGAAATAACAAACACTAACAAACCTGAAACACACTTAAACAAATATAAGAAACAATAAAACACAATAGTAAAAGCAAAAGACACAAAGATTTACAAATGAAGACTCAAATCCAATCTAAGCTTTTTACGGCTTTCTATAAATGACCAATTTATACGACTCATGAAGGGATCAATTACAAGAATGAAATATTATAGATGACCAGTTTATTTATGGCTCCTCCCTCCGACGAGCTACATGACCCACCATGCTTGCTAGGGTTAATCTGTCCCATTCAAGACTGCCTTGGAGATGGTTAATTTGGTGGGTATCCCTATTCTTCAGGTACTGTTCAGCTTGGTACTTCTCTTTGATTTGGAAGTGGAAGGCTAGATCCTACCTCTCCCACTTCATAACTTATACCTAGCTGGATCTTTCAGGGGGTTCATCTCCCTTTGCATCATCATGGGGTTCTTCCCTCATGAATAGTCTTGTATTCAGTCTTAGTGCTGGTTCGCTGCTCTGTTTTTCTTTGTGTTAGCATTTGCTATTGTTGCTTTTTGTCCCATACATTTACTATTAATAATGCTTGTCTACTAGAGCCAAGGGCATGCTTAGTTAGTCTACAGTCTTTCAGTGGTGTGAACCTTGTATTGGGATGTTGGGTCTGGTTCCCTCATTCCCCTATTCCTGCTAATTGGAGTTGGTGGAGTCTGCTTTGCTTGTTGTCTCTTTAAATACTGCTTATTGATAGTCATATGGTCAGCTAGTACATAGCATGCGTTGCTTTTGGTTGGTTTATTTGATTTGGCAACTCTGCTTTTGTGTTGGGTGGTCTATGGTTGAACTCTTCACAAGCTGTTCTTTGTTGAGCTTCTCTGGACTGGCTTGTTAGGATTCCTTGTTGTCCTGCTTATGAGGTTTCCTACCTTGAACCCTCTAGTGGGAGTTGTTGTTGCTAAAGGCAGGTTTCTCTGTTGTGCTCTAGTAGCTGCAGCTGGGTTTGCTATTGCTGAAGTTTTGCTTATTGTTGTTATATGTAGCCTGATATTCTCTTTGATTGCATATGCAATTGGAGATTACTAGACTCTATCCCTGACTTGTAGGTTCTCTGCAGATTGCTTGTGATGTTGGGCCCTCTTGGGGCTGGTTTTGTTGTTTGCTTTAGTCTGCTTGCTTTACTAGTTCTGGCTGGTTGGCCTAGGCTTCCTTGCTGGTAGTGGCTGGTTTGTGTGTGCATATTAAACTAATTCAGCTGTGGGTACGCTATGGAACTTGGTTAGGTGAAGGCTTTCCTGCCTACTAAGGCTTTGTTTGGCTGGGTGAGGGTGTTTCCCTAAAGTACAAACTATAAGCCCCTTGTTCTCTTTTGGTCACTCTGCAAATTTGTTTTGGCTGCCCTTTTCTTAGGATCTTGAGGGGACTGCTCCCACTATGGTCTCTTTGTTGATGCCATGGATTCCATCAGTTTGGGTGAGGCTCTCTCCCCAATTGCTTGGGCTATTGATGTAGTGTTCTCTGTGGTAACTCTACTAGCATGCTGGTTTGATTGAAAGATATTAGGGGATCTTTCATTCTTCAGCTTACTTCTAAGTGCTGGATGGAGAGTGTTCTAGTATCATTCAAGTTAATGTTGTGGTGCAGATTTGGTCTTCTGGAGATGATGTGCGGATGTTTGGGTGAGGGTCTCTCCTTAAATGCTTTGTCCTCTTGCTTGTTACTGTTTTGGTGCAGTTGGTTTGCTTTTTTGGTTGTTATATGCAGCTTGGTATGCTATACTTCTTAAAGCTGGCTGGAACGTTTTGCTTTTTAAAGCTAGCTGGAACGCTTTGCTTTTTGAAGCTGGCTGGTCTAATGGTTTCTTGGAGCTGTTATATTCTTCTCTAGCTTGTTTCTGTTGCTTATCCTTTCACTAGCTTTGGTTGGTGGAGGGTTGGTCTCAATGGATGCTGTCTTATATGGGAGATATAATGACAGCGTGGCTTTTTGCTTGCATATTTTGTCACTCTTGTGTATGTCTGCTGCTGCCTTGGTTGTAGGAGGAAATGTTGGATTGTTGCTGCCATCTTACAGTGGAGCTGTTTTCTGCCAATAAAATCCACTTTGTAAGAGCGGTGGAGCTGTTTTCTATGGTGCATAGAGGGGCTTTGGTTTATTGCAAAGGTTGAAGCTTCTTTTTCTGCCAATAAAATCCACTTTGTAAGATTTTTATAGTTTTTTTTCTTGATGAGAAATGGCCCCCACATGCCTCAGAATGACAAAATTTAATGACACTACTTACCTCATTGTCTGGAGTGGATTTTTAAAATATTTGATCAGGACAATATTTGAATACATATGGGCCATCCCAATAAAAGTTTTTCACTTTGTTCAAGAACTTTCTTTTATCTTAGGTACTCCAATGAGCTGGCAATTGTCCTGAAATAAGAAAATTGACAATATTAGCGAAGCAAGGCATTGTAGAGACAGAAAGTAAAGATTCATCTAGAAAGTAGTCATCGATTGGTGTGATGTTAGTTTTTGTATCTGTTCTCAATCTTCACAAATGATCTGCGAGAACATTTTTGGTGCCTTTCTTGTCTTTGATTATGATATCAAATTCTTGAAGTAACAAAATCCACTACACCAATCTAGCCTTAGAATCTTTCTTAGAAACAAAATATTTCAATGCTGCATGATCACTAAAAACAACAATAGGTGAGCCAACAAGATAAGACCTGAATTTCTCACATGCAAATACTTAATCATTCTTTTCTTTGCAATTTTCATATTCAACCCCTTCCTTACTCTCAGAGATTGACTCATCATCTTTCTCACAAGGTTCAAGAGTGGGTTTTTTAATAACCTTACCACTGTAAAGAGTAATGACTAATTTAACTTGATCCATGTGTTGACTTCCATAACTACTTGTATTTGCATTGTATTGCCCCTTGGGATTTTGTTGTGGTTGTGATGGAAACTTACCCTTCTCTTGGAAACTAAGAGAAAATATCAATTTTGTAAGAGTATCTTAAAAATATGTCATCTTTTGAGCAAGTTGAATATTGATTGTCTCTTACTTTTTGATGAATGCATGCAATATTTCCTCAAGATTTCTTCTAGGAGGTGGAGCATAAGGAGGTGCATATCCATGAGAATTTTGGAAATTGTGGTGTGCTTGAAACGGTGGTTGTGAAGTTTGTGCATTGTTGTTCTAAAATGTTGTCACAGATCATTTGTCAACATTGATAATAGATTCAACATCCGATATCACACCAATCGATGATTACTTTCTTGTTGAATCTTT
>NW_011503695.1:8255-8980 GCF_000495115.2 Populus euphratica
CGTTCTTTAGGAATGGTATCTATAAACCGTGAAGATAAAATACAATTCATTAAGGATGGCCTGAGTAAGGAGTCTTTAGATAATCTTCTATTGACTCTTAAGTCTCATCATAGTGGAGATATGCATGGTGCATTTCATGATTTATGACCTCATTTCCATAAATAAGATTGTTGATATAGTCTTTAGAATCTCACTAAAAAAGACCCTGTTTGCCAATTTTAAGAAAACTAGATGAGAAGTCTATCCCTGACCTATAAATGACGTTTAAGCCGTTCTTAGATGTAAAACTAAGGAAAGATGTGGGCTACAATCACAACTACCTGTACATAGACATGCTTTTTCAAAAATAAATAAATAAATAAAGAGAGAGAGTGTGAGACTCCAGCTAGCCTATATATAGGTGGTATAATTGCCTTTTTAATTTCTCATCTATAAAATCCTCTCTCCTTTCCTTTCATTTCTACTTGACCCATACATTCAACAGATATAGAAGTGTGTAGAAATGACAAGTTTCTCAGGTCCTCACATAAGAAATGTTTATGTTTTTGGTGGATCTAGTCCTGAGAAAGAAAAGGATTTTTTAGAATTAGCAAATCATCTTAGTCATGTGCTAACTGAGAGAAAGATTCAATTAGTGTATGGGAGAGCCAGTCTGAGGTTAATAGGGCGTGTGTCAATAGCTGCATTTTTAGGAGGTAGTCAAGTTTTGAGGTCGTCCCCCAAGC
>NW_011503789.1:0-8578 GCF_000495115.2 Populus euphratica
GGCTTCTTTGTTGTTGCAATAATTTGGACTTGAAAATGGCCTTTTTAGATCTTGGGCTCCATATGAAAGTTGTAGGCCTATGTCTTAACTTTCCATCCATGTAAAGTGGACCTAAATCTGAGATCTACAACTCCAGATATGATCCAATTACCGAACAGTGTTCCGGTATGGACTGCACCGACATCTCTTTTCGGAGTTTAGCCATCTCTTTGTCCTTTCAATTTCAATTCTTAAATTCATCAATCAATCCTTTCATTTATGTGATAGGCCTGCATTAAAAATAGATATTTACCACAAATTATAGGTATCTTATATTATTAGATACATTATTATAAAACATGTTTTAGTTAAGGAGTTATTGATACTTCAAGTGCAAAATGATGATATAAAACCTTGATAAAAATGCACTTTTAAGTACTAATCACTTATATTATTAGATATGTTATTATAAAACATGCTTTAGTTAAAGAGTTATTGATACTTCAAGTGCAAAATGATGATATAAATCCTTAATAAAAATACACTTTTAATTTCTAATCAATGTGCAAGAAAAATTACAAGGGCTTACCTTACTTTTAATATAGTGATGATTATTTTGTATAAATCCAAGAATGCAAACAATCCCCAGGTAACGGTTCAAATGTAAAATAAGGATATGCAATTATATATATGTTATGCTTTCTGATAAAAAGATAAAAAATGATGTTTGTAGAAGGATAATACAATGAAATGATTTGATGAAAAATGTATAAAAAGGACAAGGACTAATAGGAGTATAATATCCAACCCTAGTGATAAAGGTTGGGAAGCAATTACACAACTGAAAGAACTAGAGTAGGATAAGGGATATCAAAGGAAAAGGAGCAAGATTATAAAATTTTCTAAAAAAAAAAAACAGATTAAACACCAAGAACATGAAGAACATAGTGAACATTCAAACAAAAATCACAAACAAGACAAGCTTTTAGGCAATCAAGGGCAATGTTTTGTTCGTCATCATGCGTAGATTAAAAATCAAGCAATTGTTTTCTTCGATTAATACTCAAAAGTCATGATTTAATCAAAATGTATTTGAGTAGTTAAAATAACCCTAGAATCTAAATGCATGAATACATGTTATTGATGGGTTTTAATGCTAGATTTTTTGCTAAAGATGGTAGGCTAACATCTTTGTGCCAAGAATTAACCTAAAACAACTTAACAACAAGAGGAGAAGACAAAGTTCATGCGAAGAACATGAACTTAGAATCTGGAAAAATTCTAGAAATTGAAGAATTAATGCCAAAACCCATACTTAGCTTTCTAGACCTCAAACACACTGTTTTGTGTCATCACAAATCACATTACCAATACCAAGTATAATTGAATCTAAAGAACTAATAAAAAAATGTCAAATCATCACAAATATGCATTAAATTTCAACTTTATAATTGCAACCCCAATAATAGCAAAAAACAAAAACATTAAATTTTGATTTAAAACTAGCTTTTTAAATACTTGAAACCCAAACCATTATTACAAACCAAGAACATACACTAATAAAAAATTAAAAAGGCATCAAACACCTATTACCACCTTTTGGTAGAATCCAAAACTACTATATTTCATCAAAATCAATCACAAACATATTATCTTGACACTTAGTAATATCAATAGTAACTCCAAACAAGGTTTAAACAACAAGAACAACATTTTTACATATTAATCAAAATAAAACTAAAAAACATCATAACACTAAAAACAAGTTTAAAAAACCATAAAAAAGGTTTAAACATTAAGAAAGCATAAATGAGCAAGTCACATGGACTCCACCCTTAAGTTTTTACATGGTTTTACCTTCTTCAAGCTTGCTGACTATAGGTTGTTGTTTTTTCTTCTCTTTTCCTTCCTTCTTTCCCTTTCACTCTTTTTTTTTTTATAAAGCTTGTTAGACCTTACATGTTAGGCTATTGAACCTTCATAATAAGGTATATTAACAAAGTATTTCCTAATGTTTTTTTTTCTTTTTTTCCTTAATTTTTAGGGGTATTTTTAGGGTTTTTTCTAGGTTTTTTAGTAGATTCCCTCAAAGATTGATCAAAGGTCAATCCTTTGATCAAAGTAAGAGAGCTCTAGACAATTGTTAATAGCTAGAACCTTTGTCCTTCAATGGTTTTGTCAAGGTGATTTTCTCTTTTTTGGAGACAAAGACATGCGTTTCTCACCTTTTAATCAGGAGTGTCGAAGTAATAAATAACCCGGCAAGACCGGGGTCGAACCACAGGGAGATTAATTGTACAAATTATAAATAACAATAATACAACAACAATAATAACAACACCAACAACAATAATAATAGTAATAACAATAATAACAATAACAATAACAATAACAATAACAATAACAATAACAATAACAATAACAATAATAATAACAATAACAATAACAATAATAATAATAATAATAATAATAGTAATAGTAGTAGTAGTAATAATAATAATAATAATAATAATAATAATAATAAAGAAAGAGAAGAAGAAGATGATGATGAGAACTTGGAGATGGAAAATTAATGTAAAGATTAAACAATAATAATAACAAATGTCAAGTTAGAGGTTTCACTAATGGTATGTCAAACAAGTATAGTATAAACTCTTATTATTCAATTGGAAACCACACACAAAGGAGGTTCCAATTAAATTATATATTGTTAACATGATTACATTAGTCATCTTATTCGATTAATACTTTGCTTGTTAAATGACTAATCTTGATTTATGTTGTATAACACTTGGTACAACAAATGCTTGGCACTCTCATAGCCCATACTGTATGGTATAACCGACACCTGAGCTATGAAAGGAACTTGATTTGTTGTTAACATAAGTTATAATCATGAATGCTTGAAGAGATTTACAAGTACTAGCATTAATCGAATAAGATGACTAATGTAATCATGTTAACAATCTATAATCTGATTGGAACCTCCTTTGTGTGTGGTTTCCAATTGAATAATAAGAGTTTATACTATACTTGTTTGACATCCCATTAGTGAAACCTCTAACCTTGACATTTGTTATTATTATTGTTTAATCCTTACATTAATTTTCCATCTCCAAGTTCTCATCATCATCTTCTTCTTCTCTTTCTTTGTTATTATTATTATTACTACTACTACTACTACTACTACTACTACTATTATTATTATTATTATTATTATTATTATTATTATAGTTATTATTGTTATTGTCATTGTTGTTGTACTATTGTCGTTTATAATTTATACATTTAACCTCCCTGTGGTTCGACCCCGGTCTTGCCGGGTTATTTATTACTTCGACACTCCTGCACTTGGGAGAAGACATCAATCTTTTAGTCGTGTCAAGTTTTTGGCGCCGTTGCCGGGGAGGTAAGTTCTTGTATAAATTATAGTTTTTATTTTATTTTTTATTTTCACTTTTCTTGTATATAACTTTGTCTCTTTTGTTTTGTTTCTTCTTATTTTGTTTTCTTCTTTATTTTATTATATTCCAACACGTGCATGAGAGTGTGGTCACGTACATTAAGTGGTAGACTTTGTAGGGTATCCTCATCATTTTCAGAAAATATGGCTGAAGAAGATAATCAATCATTTCATAATGAGAATAACCGTACTAGAACACTTAGAGACCACATGAATCCCACAAGAATAAGTGCACCATCATGCATAGTTTTTTCTCCCGATGCATCTCATTTTAATTTTAAACCAGGGATTATTCAACTTTTACCTTCTTTTCATGGCTTAGAATTAGAAAATCCATACTTACATTTAAGGGAATTTGAGGAGGTCTGCAACACATATAATAATTTAAATTGTAGCATGAACACCATCAGATTAAAGCTTTTTCCTTTTTCATTAAAAGATAAAGCTAAAACATGGCTACAAAATTTGAGACCAGGATCCATTCGTGCTTGGGATGAAATGCAACAACAGTTTTTAAAGAAGTTTTTCCCATCTCATAGAACAAACTCTTTCAAAAGACAAATCATCACTTTCACTCAAAAACCAGGAGAAACATTTTACCAATGTTGGGATAGGTATCGAGACTTGCTTAGTACTTGCCCTCATCAAGGTTTTGAAACATGGAGATTGGTTTCACATTTCTATGAAGGGTTAACACCTAAAGATAGGCAAATGGTTGAATTGATGTGCAATGGAACTTTTGAAGATAAAGACCCTAATGAAGCAATGGAGTACTTAGACTTGTTAGCTGAAAATGCTCAAAATTAGGACACCGCGGGTACTTATGAGACACCGAGTAAAACTCAACCTCATACATCTAGTAGAGGTATCTACAACCTTAGGGAAGATCATGACCTCCAAGCTAAGTTTGCATCTTTAGCTAGAAAAGTCGAGGCACTAGAATTGAAAAAGAGTGGTCAATTTAAATCTATTGAAAACATTGCATGTCAAATATGTGAAACAAATGAACACTCAACCAGTAATTGTCCAACCTTGCCTTCTTTTAAGGAATGATCTCTATGAACAAGCCCATGCTTTAAACAGTTTCCAAAGGGCCAACCACAACCCATACTCCCAAACATACAACCCTGGTTGAAGAAATCATCCAAATTTCAGTTGGAAAAGTGAGAACAACAATGCACAAACTTCACAACCACCATTTCAAGCACACCACAATTTCCAAAATTATCATAATTTCCAAAATTCTCATGGATATGCACCTCCTTATGCTCCACCTCCTAGAAGAAATCTTGAGGAAACATTGCATGCATTCATTGAAAAGCAAGAGACAATCAACACTCAACTTGCCAATAGTCAACTTGCTCAAAACATGACAGATTTTAAAGATACTCTTGCAAAATTAACGTCTGCTCTCAGTTTCCAAGAGAAAGGTAAGTTTCCATCTCAACCACAACAAAATCCCAAGGGGCAATACAATGCAAATGCAAGTAGTTTCGGAAGCCAACACATGGATCAAGTCAAATCAGTCACTACTCTGCGCAGTGGTAAGGTTATTGAAAAACCCTCTCTTGAACCTTATGAGAAAGATGATGAGTCAATCTCTGAGGGTAAGGAAGGGGTTGAATCTGAAAATTGCAAAGAAACGACTGATTCTCCGCCAGCACTTCCATTTTCTCAAGTCCAATGCCTTGGTATGATAAAAATATTAATTTTCTTGCTTTAGGAGATTTGCCAGCTGATTGGAGTAATCAAGAGAAAGAAAAGTTTTTGAACGAAGTGAAGAATTTTTATTGTGATGACCCTAACTTATTCAAATATTGTCCTGATCAAATATTTCAAAGATTCATTCCCGACAATGAGGTAAGTAGTGTCATTAAACTTTGTCATTCTGAAGCATGTGGAAGTTATTTCTCGTCAAAAACGATAGCTGCAAAAATCTTTCAAAATGGATTTTATTGGCCCACCATGTTCAAGGACACGCATGCATTCTGTAAAACTTGTGAAAATTGTCAAAAAGTTGATACTGGTCAAAAAGTTTTGTTTTATAATTCTCAACTCTATGCATTCCCTAGAGAGCTAAGACCAAGATGGAGCAATCCTTATGGGGCCTATGATATTGAGAATTCAATGAATGACAATGATTTTAAGGAAAATGAACATCGTTTGAAAGCTTACTTTGATAATTTTCCTAGTAAAAATGAATCAACTGGTTGGAATGATCTTGTAGATAAAGGTTGATTATTTTGTTTTTCTCACATTGTTTTTGTGTTTCTTTTTGAGTGATTTTTGCTAGTTTCTCTCACCCCGGTCAAATGGCAAATAACGGTACTCCGTGACTTAAGTCGGTTCTTTCAGTTTCCCACAATAACTGATATCTGTGTATATATTTGTGCAATTCTTTGAATCTCTTTTCCAATTCTCATTTGATAATGGACACTAATCTTGAAAAATTGAAAAAGTATTTTCCCGCTCTGCCTCATAATGCGATTACAAAAATTTACCATGCTAGATGTGCAAGATTGAGATTGTTAATGAATCATGGAATTCCTGAAGATATTCGCTGGTTGATTGAAGCAAAGGTCCGATTATCAGGTGAGTCCTCTAATTCCTTCATTTCACACATGCCTGGAACAGGTAAAAGCACTTTTGCAAAGAAACGTCGTGCAAAACGACTAGAAGTCTGTCATCGATGTGCTAGATGGACTTGTAATACACAATGTCGTTCTTTAGGAATGGTATCTATAAACCGTGAAGATAAAATACAATTCATTAAGGATGGCCTGAGTAAGGAGTTTTTAGATAATCTTCTATTGACTCTTGAGACGCATCCTAGTGGAGATGTGCATGGTGCAATTCATGATTTATGGCCACTATTTCATAAACAACATGATTGACTTAGTCTTGGGAATCTGACTAAAAAAGACCCTGTTTGCCAACTTTTAAGAAAACTGGATAGGAAGCCTATCCCCGACCCATAGAGGGCGTTTAAGCCGTTCTTGGACGTAAAACCAAGGGAAGATGTGAGCCATAATCACAACTGCGATTTGAATTTTCATTTGTAAAAACTTGTGTCTTTTGGTTTTATTATTGTGTTTTGTTATTTCTTATTTTTGTTTCAGTGTGTTTCAGGTTTGTTAGTGTTCCTTATTTCAGGTGATATCTTGTATACTCTATCTTTCTACCTTAGAACATTGAGGACAATGTCTCGTTTTGGTTGGGGGGAGAGGGTAGTAGTTGATAAAAAAAAAATTATTTTCATTTCATAAAGCATGTGCATAATTGTTGTTACTAGGATGGCAGAGTAAAGGAGCTCTTTTGTTAAAGTGACTCTTGAGACGCATCTTAGTAACCATTCTTAACAAGGTCTATTATAATACTTTTTGAAATATTCAGGTTTACAAACTCTCGCATTGTTATCACTTAATTCTGCTCATATACTTATTTAACATGTATTCTTAAACCTTAATTTACACACACACACTTTAACATATGATTGTGGGTTGCATATTGGATTATTACATTATTTATGTTCTTTTGTTAAAGGTAACAACTAAGGGAAAGGGATTGTATATAATTAAGAAAAAAAATATGAAAAAAAAAGAAAAATGAAAAAAGAAAAAAAAATGATGATAATAAAAATGTAGATAAGTTTGGTTTCGTAGCCTCCCTAACCTAAGTAATTAAGCCCGAAGAGGTGTTTTAACACCTAATACCCTAAAGTCAACTGACTTGGGAGCTATTGGTCCAACGCTTGTTACATGGGTTGAGGAGAAAAGCTTAAGGGAATCAAACATTGCACTATCTACATATCAGTATCTACGACCCGAGTTACTAAGCTCGTAAGGGTGTCTTAACACCTAATGCCCTAAGACCAACTGGTCTGGGAGTCATTAGCTGAAAGCTCATTACCTGGGTTAAAGATGCATAATGCTTTTAAATTATATGTATATATTTTAAAAAAAAAGAAGAAAAAAAAAGACAAAAATAATAATCTCAACCCAAGGAAGTTAACCTTAAACATTAGAACAAAAATTTTGTTTTCTTCCAAGAAAAGCCCCATAATTATGTGTTGATACATTAAGCATAAAAGAAAGGTTTATTAATATCTTGTTAAGAGGTATTGAGCAGATATATAAATTTAATGAGAGTTTGTTTATCTGGATAGATTAATGGAAGTTAAATGATGAATACCTTGCTTTGTGAAATTTGCAAATTGTTTTTCTATTTAACTTACTAGGGACTAGTAATAAGCTGGTTGGGGGGTGTGATTAGTACTTAAAAGTGCATTTTTATCATGGTTTTATATCATCATTTTGCACTTGAAGTATCAATAACTCCTTAACTAAAGCATGTTTTATAATAATATATCTAATAATATAAGATACCTTTAATTTGTGGTAAATATTCATTTTAAATGCAGGCCTATCACATAAATGAAAGGATTGATTAATGACTTTAAGAACTTAAATTGCAAGGATAAAGAGATGGCCAAACTTAGAAAAGAGATGTCGGTGCAATCCAAACCGGAACACTGTTCGGTAATTGGGTCATATCTGGAGCTACAGATCTCAGATTTAGGTCCAATTTATATGGATGGAAAGGTAAGACATAGGCCTACAACTTTCATATGGAGCCCAAGATCTAAAAAGGCCATTTTCAAGTCCAAATTGTAGCAACAACAAAGAAGCCCGAATCTGTCTTCTAGCCCGAGCACTGTTCCGTATTTTGGCCATATCTGGAGTTCTAGAAGTCCAAATGAGCTGAATGTTTTACACAAGAAAGCTAAGACAATTGCCTACAACTTTCATGTTTTCAACTGGCTCCACTTTTGACGTTATCAATGACGTGTTGGGCAGACAAGAGAAGATAAGGATTGTCACCAAGTCAAGAGTTGGTCACCCACTTATCAATTAGTCATCAAATCAATAGTTTCCAATTTTGGCCTATAAAAGGAGGCATTTGCCATGCATTTAGGCATCTTAGTTTCCAGATCAAGATCATGCTCTTCCTTTCTCTCTTTGTATTTTTTGTAATGCTTATGCTTTACTTTCATTAATATCAAGTTTATGCTTTTCATTTCCTTTCCTTTACTTAGGTAACTTTTATCTTGTTTATGTTCTTCTTTTGTTTATTTAT
>NW_011503694.1:0-754 GCF_000495115.2 Populus euphratica
TACTGAATAGTGTTCCAATTTGGACTAAACCAACATCTCTTTTCTAAGCTTCACCCTCTCTTTGTCCTTTAAATTTTAGTACTTCAACTCATCAATCAATCCTTTTATTTATGTGATAGGCCTACATTTAGGATGGACATTTACCATAAATTAAAGATATGTTATGGTATCAGACTTGTTATTATAAAATATGTTTTAGTTAAGGAGTTATTGATACTTCAAGTGCAAAATGATGATATAAAACCTTGATAAAAATGCACTTTTAAGTACTAATCACACCCCCTAACCGGCTTATTACTAGTCCCTAGTAATCAAAGCGTTAAAATAGAAAAACAATTTCAAATTCCACAAAGTAAGGGGTTCATTATTTAACTTACATTAATCTATCCAGATAAATAAACTGTCATTAAATTTATATATCTACTCAATACCTTTTATAAAAGATCTTAATGAATCTTTCTTTTATGCTTAATATATAAATACATAGTTATGAGGCTTTATTTGGAAGAAAATAAAATTTTTGTTCTAATGTTTAAGGTTAACTTTCTTGGGTTAGGATTATTATCTTTTTTTTTTATTAATATAAATATAACTTCAAAACACAATGCATATTTAACCCATGTAATGAGCTTTCAGCCAATGACTCCCAGACCAGTTGGTGTTAGGGCATTAGGTGTTAAGACACCCCTACGAGCTTAGTAACTCGGGTCGCAGATACTGATATGTAGATAGTGCAATGTTTGATTCCTTTAAG
>NW_011503694.1:847-981 GCF_000495115.2 Populus euphratica
ATTGCCTAGGTTAGGGAGGCTACGAAACCAAACTTATCTATGATCATCATTAATTTTTATTTTTTTTGCAATTTATATACTATCTCTTTCTCTTAGTTGTTACCTTTAACAAAAGAACATAAATAATGTAATAA
>NW_011503694.1:1064-2827 GCF_000495115.2 Populus euphratica
AGAATTAAGTGATAACAATGCGAGAGTTTGTAAACCTGAATATTTTAAGAAGTATTATGGTAAACCTTGTTAAGAATGGTAACTATGATGCGTCTCAAGAGTCACTTTAACAAAAAAACTCCTTTACTTTGTCATTCTAGTAATAACAATTTTGCACATGCTTTATGAAATAGAAAACACAGTTAGTTATTTTTTTTATCAACTACTACCATTTCCCCACAACCAAAACGAGACATTGACCTCAATGTCCTAATGTAGAAAAATAGAGTATAGAAGACATCACCTGAAATAACGAACACTGACAGATTTGAAACAAACTTAAACAAATATAAGAAATAATAAAACACAAATATTATGCTCTATTAATAAAACTAAAAGGCATAAATTTTTACAATCTAAGACTAAAATCGTAGTTGTGACTATGGCTCACACCTTCTCTTGGTTTTACGTCAAAGAATGACTTAAACGCCCTTTATAGGTCTAAAATAGGCTTTCCATCTAGTTTTCCTAAAAACTGGCAAACATGGTCTTTTTTAGTCAGATTCCCAAGACTATATCAAGCATGTTCATTATAGAAATGGGGTTATAAATCATGAAATGCACAATGCATATCTCCATCGGGATATGTCTTAAAAGTCAATAAAAGCTTATCTAAAGATTCCTTATGTTTTGAAATAAATCCTAATTTTTGATAATTTTCATAGGCTTTGTAGAATGCATGTGAGTCCTTGAACATGGTGGGCCAATAAAATCCATTTTGAAAGATTTTTGCAACTGTTTTTTTTACGAGAAATAACTCCCACATGCTTCAGAATAACAAAGTTTAATGACACTACTTACCTCATTGTCGGGGATGAATCTTTGAAATATTTGATCACGACAATATTTGAATAAGTAAGGGTCATCTCAATAAAAGTTTTCCACATTGCTCAAAAACTTTCTTTTGTCATGAGTACTCCAATGAGTTGACAAATCTATTGAAGCAAGAAAATTGATATTTTTATCATACCAAAGTATTAGACTAAGAGAAAGTAAGGATTTGTTAGGAAAGTAATCATCAATTGGTGTGATGTTGGATGTCAAACCTGTTGTCACTCTTAATAAAAGATTCGCATCAACATTTTCGGTGCCTTTTTCATTCGTAATTTCTTCCTGATAATAAATCATTTGTAAATCTTCAAATTTATCTAACACATTTTTACTTAAAGTAGATTTAAATTGATCATAAACTAATTTCTCAATATCATCTACTTCTAGTAATTCATTATCATCTTGAGGATGCTTGTAAATGTTGAAAATATTCATCTCAATGTTATGTTTCCAAATGATAGCTTCATCAATCCATTCTTGTTTGAAAGTTTCAAAGATTTTAGAGTTGTGATTGACTTTCCTTTGTTTGGTCATGGAATGAGGAAATGGAAGTGCTTGTAGGGAATCAGTCTTTTCTTTATAATTTTCATATTCAACCCCTTCCTTACCCCCAAAGATTAACTCATCATCTTTCTCACAAGGTTCAAGAGTGGGTTTTTTAATAACCTTACCACTACGAAGAGTAGTGACTGATTTGACTTGATTCATGTCTTGACTTCTGGAACTACTTGCATTTACATTGTATTGCCTTTTGGGATTTTGTTGTGATTGAGATGGAAACTTACCTTTATCTTGGAAACTAAGAGCAGATGTCAATTTTGCAAGAGTATCTTTAAAATCTGTTATGCTTTGAGCAAGTTGAGTATTGATTGTCTTTTGCTTTTCAATGAATG
>NW_011503694.1:4752-7798 GCF_000495115.2 Populus euphratica
TTTTATAGACCAAAATTGAGAATTATTGATTTGATGACTAATTGTTGAGTGGGTGGTCAACTCTTGACTTGGTGACAATCCTTATCCTTTTTTTTTTTCTATCCAAAACATCATTGATAACGTCAGAATTTGAACCAACTCTACCATGAAAGTTCTAGGAAATTGTCTCATCTTTACAGGAAAAAAACAATTGAGGTCATTTGGACTTCTAAAACTCGAGATATGGGCTGAACATTGAACAATGTCTGGGCTGCAGGATAGATTCAGACTTCTATATTGTTGCTTAGATTTGGACTTCCAAACAGCAGAATTAAGTCTTGCTTATCTATGAAAGTTTTAGGCCTATGTCTTAGCTTTCCATCCATATAAAGAGGACTTAAATCCAAGTTCTATAGCTATAGTTATGATCCAATTATCGAATAGTGTTAGAGTTTGGACTAAACCAACATCTCTTTTCTAAGCTTCACCCTTTCTTTGTCCTTTCAATTTCAATACTTCAACTCATCAATCAATCCTTTCATTTATGTGATAGGCCTGCATTTAGGATGAATATTTACCATAAATTAAAAGTATCTTATGGTATCAAACATGTTATTATAAAACATGCTTTAGTTAAGGAGTTATTGATACTTTTAAGTACTAATCATTTACACTATATTTATTCTTATACTATTAGTGTAACCTTTTCACCTTGACATAATATACTTAACTAAATATAATGAAAAAAGAGAAACATAAATAAACAAGATAAGAACATAAATAAGATATAAATTAATTAAGTAAAGAAAAGGAAATAAGAAGCATAAATAAGAGATTAATATAAGCAAAACTTAAACATTAAAAAAATTTAAAGAGAAATAACAATAATATGATCTTGATCTGAAAACTAAGATGCCTAAATGCATGAAAAATACCTTCTTTTATAGGCCAAAATTAGGAACTATGGATTTGATGACTAATTGTTGAATGGGTGACCAACTCTTAGCTTGGTAATAATCCTTATGTTTTTGTCTGCTAGAAAAGTCACTGCTAATGTAAAAATTCAAACAGACTTAAATCATGAAAGTTCTAGGAAATTGCCTCAACTTTCGAATGAGAAAAGAAAAGTTAAGGTCATTTGGGCTCTTCCTCAACTTTCGAATAAAAAAAGAAAAGTTAAGGTCATTTGGGCTCTTAGAACTCAATATATAGGCTAAACACTGACTAGTGTCTGGGCTGCAGGATATATTCAGACTTCTCCATTGTTGCTAAGATTTGGACTTCCAAATAGTAGAATTGAGTTTGCCTTCCTATAAATGTTTTAGGCCTATGGCTAAGCTTTCCATCCATATAAAGCACACCTACATCCAAGTTCTGTAGCTTTATATATGACCCAATGATTGAATAGTGTTCCAGATTGGATTAAACCAGCATCTCTTTTCTAAGCTTCACTCTTTCTTTGTCTTCTCAATTTCAGTAGTTGAACTCATCAATCAATCCTTGATTTATATGATAGGCCTATATTTTATCATAAATTAAAAGTATCTTATAGTATCAAACTTGTTATTATAAAACATGCTTTAGTTAAATAGTTATTGATACTTCAAATGCAAAATACCGATATAAAACCTTGAAAAAAATATATTTTTAAGTACTAATCATAAAGCTTTTACATTTCCTTTTTAGAAATAATAAAGCTTTTAAAAGAGTTACTTTTAATGAAGCTCTTAGACATAACAAATTGACTTCTCTAGATATTCAAAAAGACATTACACAAGCTGTTGTGGAGGAGATTACAAATGTGATTATTAAAGATCTAGTTGACTCATTATTTTTAATTTTAATTGATGAGTCATGTGACATATCAATCAAGGAATAAATAACAGTTGTTCTATGATATGTAAACAATAATGGACATATAATTAAACATTTTCTTAGCATTCAACACATGTCAGATAAAATGTTAGTTCACTCAAGGTAGCTATTGAAATTTTTTTTCTAAACATGGGCTAACCATATCAAGATTGTATGGTCAAGGATATGACGGAGCTAGTAACATGCGAGGTGAATTCAATGGCTTGAAAGCACTTATTCTAAATAGTAATCCAAATGCATACTATGTATATTGTTTTGCTCCTAGACTTTAGTTGATTTTTATGGTTGTTATAAAGAAGCATAATGAAGCTAGAGATATCTTCAATTTTATTTATAGCATTATAAACATAGTTGGAGCATCATGTAAAAGGATAGAGGTGATTAAAAAAAAATATGCTAGAATTATTGAAGAACTTGAAAATAAAAAAAAATTCTAGTGGATGAGGCCTACATCAAAAACTCCCCTTAGAAGGTATGGAGATACCCATTAGGACTCCCACAATGTTACAATTATTTTTCTATTTGTAATTTTTTTATTAGTTCTTAATGTGCTTGTGATTATAAAAATGAATAAGATGAACTTAGAACAAAGAATGGAAGCAGTCGTTTTAACATATATTATGGAATCATTTAATTTTGTGTCATGATTTATTATTTGAGAAGGATACTAGCAATTACTAATGAGTTGTTATAAGCAATACACAAAATGCTATGAATTTATTGAAAACATTAAAGGTGTTGTAACCCAATTTTGGATTCACTAAGATTTTCTCGAATGTTATTTTATTTTATTATTCATAACAAAAATAAAAAAAATAAAAAAAGTTTCAAATATATTTTCTCGAGTCAATCGCATCTTTCGATCAAAACCAAGTCCATCGGGTCAATGCGGGTTAAACTATGTCGATTGGGATAAAAAATGATTTTCGGGTTAAAACCGTAATTTTTGGTCAAAACCGAGTCCACCGAGTCAATACGGGTCCTACCATATCAACTAGGATGAAAAATGAGTTTCGGGTCGTTTCGGGTCAAAACCATTATTTTCGGTCAAAACCGAGTCCACCGGGTCAATACGGGTCGCACCATGTTAACCAGGATAAAAAATAAGTTTCAGGCTATTTTTGGTCAAAATTGTTATTTTTTGTCAAAAAAAACCCGGTCCACCGAGTTGATACCCATATAAAGATTTTTT
>NW_011503694.1:8006-8999 GCF_000495115.2 Populus euphratica
CATTACATTGTTTATAAATAGCCAATGAAACCAAGACAACCAGGAGGAAAAAAAGAAAAGAAGAGAAATATGAATGAAATCCAAATTCGAGCACTTACTATTTGTGTTACTATTTTACACTATTTACTTATTTTCTACATTTTTCTTCGCGCGAGTAAGATATTGATTTTTTTAAAAAAATAATTTGAAAAATACCAAAAATATCCTAACCATTAGATTTAATAGTGTTTAAATCTGGGCCTTTGATTTTTTAGGATACAATAGGCTTTACCACACCCAATTCTCTCTCTCTCATCAGATCTTCCATTTCCGGCCGTTTTAAGCCAGAAAAACACCACAGAAAGGTGAATTGTCCCCTCTCAAGCAAAACCCCGGCTGTTTTACGCGTTTTCACTACCGAATCTGGCCGAAAAAAGGCCGCGACAAAATCGGCCAACTAGAGCTTCAAGTCGACGATTCTCCCTCATCAGCCATCAACAACCGTCGAGACCACCACAATCAGAATCCTCACCCTCAGATCTACCAGAATCAACCATCTGTTGGCCGAAAACTCGCCAGAAAATTTCGCCGCCTCCAACAGTAGCCGCGCGTGAGCCACACGCGCCACCAATGGTATTTTCATAAATTTCAAAGAAATCCGAGGGTATTTCAGTCTTTTACCTATACAGGGGCACTCAAGTAATTGTTTATGGTATTTTTGATATTTTTATATATAAATACTTGTAATATTTTTTGCATGTAAAAAAAAACAAAAAAAGCAAAAACAAATTTAAAATAAATAACAATGCGGGTCGAACACCCATTTTATCATGTCACCATTCATGGGTTCAAAACCCGATTCTTAAGTATGGATACACACATTTCTCAATGATATCAAAATAATTTTTGTTTTATAAAGTAAATATTTTCCCTCGACACGTCTCTTTTATTTACAAAAAAGGACCGATGTCAAAAATTTAAATACCAATTATGGATTATGTCCATTATTATTTC
>NW_011503714.1:0-5276 GCF_000495115.2 Populus euphratica
ATGGTTGATTCCTTCGCTCTAGTGCCATCCTCCTACGCAACGGATGCCATCTTTGTGAACCATTATGGTGGTAGCACTCGCGACTTGCCGCAAACACCGTCGTAGACGCCAAATGGCTTCAATCAAAACCCTAGTTGAACCCTGGATCACTGCTAACATTGAAGAAGGCGTAAAATTAGTTTCACCCCACATCATCGCGTACGAGAAGAAAATTTTTCAACTCTTTTCTCAAGGCGCTCAAGTAGTGCATGCGTTGTTTATCCCCACCCATGTTTTATCGAAGAGTTTCCAACATTCTTTCTAAACCCACCATGCCTGCAAGTGGAACGACAAAGGGAACTTGACGATTGAAAGCGGCAGTCAGCAAGATAATGATATTAGAGACGTCATATTCCCTTACCTCTGAGCTTCTAAGGGAGGAGTCCGTCTTTAGGTTGGGGTTATACTGAGAATAATGAATTTTATCGACAGTTATATAACCACTCCAAACTCGGTTGCATCCTTTCAAAGTTCATCTAAGAACTTGTTTTTAGAGCCATACGTACAGGAGATAAGAAAGGGTTGGAGAGACAAAGAAGCTGCGCACCTTCCCCTTGAGATTGTTTTGAATCTCTAACTTCGGTCTAGGAATCTCAAGCAAACTCGTCTAATACATCTTCAGCACAGTGAGCTGCATTTCAGGCTTTTCCAACCAATGCCTCACAGATTCTTCTGCCTCTGGACTACGCTCAGCGTCATGTAGAACAGCTTTTATAATGGTCAAGACTTCCTTCAGCTTTTCCAGCTTTCCCTTAAATCCCCATGCAAGACTTGGCCATTCAATAGCAAGTGAAACCCCCCCATTCAACATCTCCTCCATAGCAGATTGGAGAAACTAGCTGCCATGTTTTTCTTTGGTAACTATTAATGACGAGAGAATTGCCTTGAAAGTTTTGGAAATAGAGGTGGCAAAAGAAAAAAATAAAACATTGCATGTTGTTACTTTTGTGCTTATAAATCAGTGAAAGATGAGGTCTCTTTCACTGAACCAAGAGTACCAATGTAATCAAACATTGTGCATTGGGCAACTGAGGTCTCTTTCTTTCTTTTTTTCTGTTCAAACGGTTCATGATTAATGAATATGGAGAAGAAACATAAAAAAACCCACCTCCGCTATGCCAAGGCCACTAGATTTGGAAGAACGCACATTCAAGCTTCAATGACATGAATCTCGAAATCATTGAACTCTTAGACTGCACTGAACTTGATTTGTCCTTTTACAATCAATCCCATCTCTGGTTTTCTAACCCTAAGCAAATCCAAATATAAAACCCTCGGGCTCTCGAGAGTGCCACGGCGTTGTATGCCAGAGCTTATTGATCTAAAAAAGACACAAACATGATATTTTATATTGAAATATCGGTCATCAAGAGAGAATTTATACAGGGAGAGAATCAGGCCACCTTCGCTTTACCTCAGATTTCCACCTGACCTCCCTTAATTTCCCATTTAACCCGTAATCCCTTTCCATAACAAGATTGATTCCCTCATCTGAATACCACCCAACTCCAATGCAAAGGATGCCATCTTTGCTGACATCAACATAACCAGTTACCCCTCCAGGCAGCCAAAGGACAGTTACATCCTGCATATCCATTATCTCTTCCTCTCCAAAGTAAACTGGATTATCAGGCAGGCTTCTCTTTTTCAAGGTCTCTGTACAAAGATAGACATATGGGGTACCGTTGCTTTCCTCTATAGCTATCTCATCCCCAAATATTGGAGTAGCGCTCATCTCAAATACCTTCCAGGGCCCTGTGAGCTCTGATGGCTGGGTTCGTTTCCGCTGAGAAAATGGTTTCACTTCAAACTCCAGATCACTGTTTTAAGTTGTTAAAGCATAAAATTAGTTTCACCGCAAAAGGAGATATATAAACTGTTCATGCTTATAGCTCCATTCCTAAGAACAGAGCAAATGAATGCAGAAAAACGAAAGAGGGGTTTTTGTACCCTGCTTGATAAGGTTGAACTAAGACTTGCACTATCTATATTAACTCACTTGTTCACCACTTGATCCAACACCCAAGGACTGTATATCTTAAAATTACCTTTGAAACTTAAATGATACAAATTATGAACATTAATCATTCAAAGCTGCAGTACCATATAATACTGAATTGTAAATACCTTTCTGCACGAAGATTTGCAGGACTGACCCACTCTTCCTCGTAAACAGCAACTCTCATGATTTGTATATCTGAACCCCCGTTGTTGAATTCTATGGTATGCACAATACGAAGTCTTTTGTGACAACCTTTAACCAAACACTAAGCACAAAAAAACATCAACAAACAGAAGCACTGTTTTTCTCACAGTAAAATAAGAATTCGAAAAGCTCATGTATCATTAAAAGGTTCCGTGGCACTACCAAATCATGCTAAACTTACTTGTTCAAATTTAAAAGTTGGAGAAAGGTAATAGTTTGAATCATCAACTTCACCAACTGGAATATCAACTGGTCCCCTGGAATATGATCCGTCCTGAAAATTCATCGTGTAGACCATTATATCATTGACCTTACTGATCAGCTATGCAGAGGAAAGGATGTACAAATGCATGTGTGCACAATCACGCACGTAGATATATAAGCAGTTTCCAGTTAAACAATTGGTTGAAACTACAATTATGAGACTCCTTGAAACAACTATTCTAATAGCTCTGATGAAAGTGACAGCAATTACTCGGGTACACTGAATGTTAACATAAAGCAAACAAAGCACCATAGCATCGAAAACCCTAGTATAAAAACATGTGTCACTGCTTTCAATCCTCAAAAAGTAGCTTGTGCATCACATGCTAGCACAGACATAACTTCCATCCAGTTTTATATCAATAACTAATTGCAGCTGGGGTTGATCATACCTCAAAGAAAACTAGCCCTGGTTCATTACCCATAACATCTTCTTCCATTAAATCACTAGTTTCAAAGTTAAAAGATTCAAAACCAGGCAGAACATGATTCCTGATAGGCGGCACAGCCATTTTTTCAGCAGGTAAAGATGCATCCCCTTCTTTATGATCATCTTTACTTCTGTTGTTGCCTCCTATATACTGTGGCACTTCACCATAAGGATTTAAAGTCACCCAATTAATCTTTCTTTGAATTTGAGATCTCTGTTCTCCAGATGGAGACGGCACTGCTTCAATGCGCGCAAGAGTGTAGCAATCATATAGGTTTTCATTCTTGCTTCCAACTTCAATGGGCTCCATTTCAGCAGTAATCGGTGAAAATACAGCCCCCACCCCCTTCCATATCCCACTGACACTACTGGTAAATGTATTCCATACTGGTCTTATCACAGGTTCCTGAAAGGGAAAAAAGCACGACTTCTCATCACTTTAAACTCCAAAACACCAAAAAATAATTTAGCAATCAAAGTTTGAAACTTTGAAACCTGTATTCTACGTGCAACTAAAATGAAAGAAAACATCCTTTAAGACAAATAACAATTCCCAAAATTCAAGCAATTCTATTTACCACTTATTGCAAATTCAAATACAAAAGCAATCGCATCACAAAACATACTGAGAAAGTGAAAGAAGAAGAAGAAGAAGAAGAAGAAGCAACTCTGAAGCCTAATTACATGTGCATCTAAAATGGCAGAAAAGAGAATCCAAGCCACGTAACAAAATATCTCCAAATTCAAGCATTTCCATTCCAAATTCAATTACAAGAACGATCCACATAATAAAAAACACAAAACCAAAAGAAAGCAATAATATTTTATAACTACCTGCGTTTGAAGAACAGTTTCAACCTCCATTAACATGGTGCCAGACACCATAATTTCTCCAGCTTTATTCCTCTTCCCCCTGACAACTCTCCTTCCTTTCCTCCTCTTTTGTTTCCCTCTCTCCTTTTCCTTATCAGATGTGGTTTTTTCCATGTCATTGTCAATGCTCCATACATTTTCCTTCCTGCCCCTTGCTTTCACCCTTGCTTTACTCTGGTGTTGCTGAGGTTTGTTGTGGGACAGTGTTATCATGTTGAGTTTCTTGGGTTTGGGAAAACCGGAGGGGTTTTGTGTGGTTTTGAGTGTGTGGTAGTAGAACCCTAAGTGGGGCTTGGATGTGAAAACCTTGCAGAGGTGAAGACATGGTGATTGCATTCTCAGACAGAAGAGGAAGAGGATAGAGTTGATTGACACGGCAGTGTTCGACTTCGAACTTTGAAGGGGATATAGATGGGTTACTATTTCAATTTTTGTGTCCTCCAGGATATGGAGTGAGCCCAAACTAGCGGGTAACTAGCTCGTCAGAGAGAAGAATATATGGTGGGGAAAGATGAACCAGGCCCCAAATACTAACCCCTTAGCCCAGCAAGTAAGGAACTAGGAGCCTGTTTTTAACTAAGTCATATGTAGAGTTGAATTTTAATAATTTATTATAATTTTTATATTTAAAATAAAAATACTAAATTATATAATTAAATGTAATTATATTATTTGAAATATTTGTGGAAATTAATTGAATTAATAATTTTTACCAATGTTTTCCCAATTCATAAATCATTTCCTTTTATTACAAAAATATTTCTTTTTACTGTGAAGATCCTTATATTTAATTTTCTCGTAATTATCTATTAAATATCGGTGCTCGAATTAATCTATATATTAGTAATAAATCAAATCTCTATTGTGGAGTTAGAGGAAAAACGTGCAGATGAACTCTCGGTGCTAGCTAGCAATGAACAAGACTGTGGATGTTGATGGGTATTTTTATAATATTATTTTAATTATTAATTTTAAAAGGAATTGATTTATAAATTAGAGGACTTCTTTTTTTCCCTCTATGTTTTTAGGTTTTTCCCCAGCATAAACAAAAGAATTTTGAATTTTTAAAAAATATTTATAATCACTGCAAGTTTCTTATACATGCGTGCGGGCATACATGTTGTACATGTTTGAAATGTAAATGAAAAAAAAAAATTTATTTAATTTTTTAGATTTGAGTTTGAAAAATAAAAAATAAAAATGATATAAAAAAATCCCTTAATTAAGAAAAACAAAAAAAGGAAGGATGTTATTCTTCTCTCTTGAGATGGAATGGGATCTCTCCTACAAACTATTCTTAAGCTCCACTGTACGTGATAGAAGAAGCAATACTCTAAGCACCTGGTTTAATCAAATAAATTGCTCAGTGCCCTGCGACTGTCTGGTGAATTTCAAGGATTGAGATTTCCGATTAAAAAGAATGCCAAGAGAAAAGGAACATCCTCCACCCCCCCGCCCCCCCGC
>NW_011503714.1:5315-8899 GCF_000495115.2 Populus euphratica
GCCCCCCCGCCCGCAGCGCCCGCCCCCCTCTAGAATCTGCAGGTCAGGAATGCATGTAATTAAGAGGCTTTGGTGTGTTTTTGTACATGACTTTCAAAGCCTTTGGCTCGATTTATGCACAAAACGCCTTTTGATGTCGCAAAAGGAATGGTTATCTGGAGATTGGGAATTACATGTGTGCATGGCATGCAGACGTTGGGCCTCCCGTATTAGATTTAGGCCTCTGCATGCCATTTCACGTGCATAATTATATGTGTACTAGTTCAAATTGAATGGTTTATTTAAATCTCAGCCGCAAAAGATATAGACAGTACTTGAAAATATAGTTGAATCGTGGTTTTTAAAATTTAAAATTTTTAAGCACATAAGTGGGTATAGCCAGTAGACATGTAATGATTGAGCTTTAAATTGCACGTATGTTAGCTTATTGCTATATGATGAATTATGATGAATGAGAGGTTGGAAGAAAAATTAAAAAATAATTTGTATTAGCATATTAAATATTATATTAATATTAATGATGAGTTGGATAATATCAATTAATAAGGTAAAAATATATGAAAAAAAAATCGATTTACCTATATTTTTAAAAGGTTAAGATATCACAATAATTAATGATTGATTTAAATATCTATTTAAGATGGTATTTATCAATAACATGTTGGTATATTGTACCTGTATTGTTATATTTCCCTAAACATTCATATAATATTATCATAAATTTTAACAACTACTTTTATTATAAATAATAACTATTAATTAATTTCTATTATATGTGAAAATATTGATGAGATAACACATACCTTGACCAACAATTTGCTTAATTTATATTATTTTGAATTTCAAGAAATTGGGTAACTCCAAGCAGCCTTAACGGGAGATAAAATCATTCATGGTGAATATTAACATACATTTAGGAAGATAAGTTTATTTATGAGCGATCCAAAATCCTTCATATGAATTATATATATATTTACAAGTTAGGATAATTTTGGTGTTAATCTTTACACGAATATTATAAACCTAATCTTAAATTGGACAAGTTAGGGATGGTACAAATATGTTAATAGGCACTTCAAACTTATTCACGATGAGCTGAGATGATTTTTAAGTATAGTTAAATTGCATGTTTTCATGTTTAAAAATTATGAATTTAGTTTATATTTAATATAATGTTATGTTAATTTTTTATTATGTTTAATTATGGATTGTTATGTTTCATGAATTGTGATGATGTATATTAATTTTTTTAATTGTGTTGTGGATATAAATTGAAACTTGTGTTTTTTAATTGTAATACATTTATTATGTTGTTTTTTATAATAAAAAGCTGTAAACATAAGAAAAATTATCCCAATAACCTTTTTTAGTAAGTCACATTTCTCGTAACGAGTCATAGGCTTGTGACTTGTGAGTAATATACGAGGCATGCAACTTGTTAAATTATATTATTTAAATAAATTTTGAATATATATATATGTGTGTGTGTAACTCTTACTATAAACCTGTGTAGTTTTACCAGTAACCATGTCTTTACTGTCTTCTATTAGTTTGTTTTTATACAAGCTACTAGATAGATGTTTATTAAAAAAAAAAAAAATCCAGTGTTGTATTGCCATGGAGTGTAAGACATAAAAGAGAGGATATCACTTCAATACTGTGCGAATTAATATAATTATTAACAAAACAATAAAATGGCACGGGGTTGATTCTACAATGAAAACAACTTAATATAGATTTATAATAATTTGATAACATCTTTGTTTGGTAAGTGAGTTTGTTAGTGCATTGGTGGCGCCGAGGGTCGAGGATTTGAACTCTACCTGGACTATTAGTTTATTTTTATATTCACTTCTAAGGAAATGTGTTATTTAAAAAAAAAAACAATACCGTGATTTTTTTTTTTATTGTCTTAATTTTAAGAGTGTCCAGGAATAAAAGCAGCGCATTCACGAAATTTGACCCGACAGAGGTCTTGGTAAAGGTAGAAAGTCCACGCAGGATTGAATCGGCATGGAATAGTCTAGTTTATTCTGTTGCTTGCCAGGCGCAAAGTGACTGCCACGTCTGCATTTGACTATAAATTTATGCCAGGGGTTTCTTTGTAATTGTGGCCATGGTGTAAAATATTTTTTTATTTTTTAAAAATATCTTTTATATGAAAATATAAAAATATCATTTTAAATAAAAAAAAAGTTTCAGAATTTTTGAAAAAGAACCCCGAGCACACTTCATTTCATAACTGAATTAGTTGCAACGGAAAGATGCTAGTTCACAATGCCGGAGCCAGGAATCTTTTTTTATCCTGGGCTATGAATAAATAAATAAAAATTATTTTTTAATATTTATTATTGAATAGATATTTTGGTTGTTTCCATCATTTTATTAATAATGCATAAAAAGTTTTGTATTATAAATTAAAAGATAAGTTAAGAAACCATACTCTATATTGACGAGAGTTAAGCGAATGATAAAAAATATTGTAAATATGTAAAATATCATGAAGTTCACTTAAATATTTATTTATTTATTTTTATTAATGTAGATATTCTGGATTAGCTTATATATACCTTGACTAATTTTACGGATCATGAAGTTAAAGACTATATAAATTTTTAGTAATTTTTAAAGAACAAATCTAGAGCTTGACCGATTAGGCTACAATCTCATGGTTAATTAAGTATTTATTTGCTACTATAAAATGGAGGCTAAAGAGTAGAGAGCATTTAGGAACGAGGTTTGCACCGCGTTCCCTTAAAATTTATATTTTTGCTAAAAATTAATTTTTTTGGTATGTTTTGAATTATTTAAATATGTTAATTTTAAAAATAATTTTTAAAAAATAAAAAAATTATTTTAATATATTTCAGCACGAAAAGCACTTTAAAAATACAATCACAACCACATTCTCAAATTTATTTTTTTAATTTTATTTTTTAAAATTAAATTTTTTAATGTTTTTCTAGGAATCAAATACATATAAATTAGGATATATAAAATGAGTTCTTTTATCTGGAATAGAAAATCCTAGAAATTTATTCAATGAAAAAGAAGAAAAATTAATGGGATGCTAAAGGCTAAGAAGTCCAATAAAAAAATACGAGACTAATAAAAAACAATGCAGAGGGAATATTTATATATTCAGATTTGAAAAAAAATAAATAAAAAGGCTATATTTATAATTATAAAATAAAATATTATTTTTTTTTTTTAAATCTATTTTTTTTATCTGGGCTACAGCCCACCTTAGTCTTATATGCTCCTCCGCCCCTGCTAGTTCAAGTACCAATAAATTGTCCAGCACCATTGCCCTCTCGTCAAACAACCTCAGGAGGGGGTACAAGAAACGTTTCAGGCACTTGTAATTTAACCATGCTAAAAATATTTGATGCTACCAGTCCCAACACATGGGATTTTGTGTTCAATGGGATTTGTCTCTTTTTATTTTTATTTTTTATAGTTCATCCCTTCGGAGCAAGTGCTGAGGAATATTTTTTAAATATAAATTCATAAGTTTTTCTTAAACCTTGCAGGTTATGTATATTTATCCGTGAATCATATCAACCCTATCTGTACGATATCAC
>NW_011500152.1:0-14039 GCF_000495115.2 Populus euphratica
CCCCCAAACCCACCGTTGTCCCTTTCCCCAACGACGACACCCATCTTGGTTTTGCCACCACCAAGAACAGAGAAGAATGGGAAAGCAAAGGAAAAGAACTGATCTATAGAGAGAAGTAGATCCGAAATAGGGAAGAAAGGAAAGAGAAGTAGATCTAAAAAATAACCAAATGAAATTGACTGCCTATGTTTTTTTTCTTCTTTTATAGGTGACGATGGGTGTCACCGCCGGTGAGGATAGGAAGAGGGGAGAAAGTTGTGACTAACCCCTGCCTGCCTAGGTTTTCTGGCAATGATGCGTGACCCACACGCCGCTAGTGGTGGGGGCGCGTAGGGAGACGCACCGCCACGATTCCTGCGGTTGCAGAAGGCCTTTCCTACAATTTCTAGAGTTTTAGGGGCTATTTTGTAAATTTTAAGTTATTTAATGTAATTTTTGTTTAGTTTTGAATTTTTTTTATAATTTGTAGTGTGGATGTACCAAAGAAAAGAAAAGAAAAGAAAAGAAAAGAAAAAAAGAAAATATAATGAAGCTGTATGTGTGTGTTTGTATTTGTTTTATACATTTTTTTTATCTATGATAAAATTGCAAAGAATAAAGAAGAATTTAATATTTTGATTTGATCATAGTTAAGAATTATGAACTTACACGTAAGTCGTAATTTCTAATAGACGATGAAAAGATAAAATTTTTAAAACTTCTTCAACACATCAAAGTCACGAAGCAGCTAACCTCAGGTAGGGTGTGTTAGGGATATTAATACATCCCCTAACCACAACCAATCCCTTACCCGTGAATCTCTTATAAGACCAATACACCTGAGTTTCCTAGTAGCCCTTAATTAAATACTACGTGGGAACTCCTAAGAATAAATCGAGCAAGTGAAACAAAAAATCATCAAACCGACGTCGTGCGGGTGATGTGCGACATATCCCATATCTTGAGTTTTAGAAGTCCAAATAACCTCAATTATTTTTGTTGGAAAACTAAGATAATTTCCTAGAACTTTCATGATCAAGTCTATTCAAATTCTGATGTTAGCAATGACATTTTATTCAGACAAAAAGATAAGGATTGTCATCCAGTCAAGATGTGGCCACCTATTCAACAATTAGTCAACAAATCAACAGTTTTCAATTTTGACCTATAAAAGGAGGCATTTGCCATGCATTTAGGCATTTTGTTTTCAAATCAAGATCATGTTCTTGCTCTTTCTCTTATATTTTTATAATTTTTAAGTTTTGTTTTCATTAATCTCTTGTTTATGCTGTTTATTTCCTTTCCTTTACTTAATTTACTTATATCTTATTTATGTTCTTATCTTATTTATTTATGTTTCTTTTCTTTCATTATGTCTAGCTAAGTTTATTATGTCAAGGTGAAAAGGTTACACTAATGGTGTAAGAATAAGTATAGTGTAAACTTAATATGAACTTTAATGTTTGATACTAACATGTTTTGTATTTGTTATCTTGTTCACTTTGAATACTTTGCTTGTTAAATAATTAATTTATATTTATGTTGTATAACAGTTGGTACAACAAATACCTAATATAAGTTATAATCATAAATATCTGACAATATTTACAAGTATTAACATTATTCAAATAAGATAACTAATGTAATCATGTGAACCATTTATAATCCAATTAGAACCTCCTTTATATGTGGTTTCTAATTGAGTAATAAAAAAAATTTATATCATATTTGTTTGAAATACCATCAGTGGATCTTTAAACTTGACATTTGTTTTTATCATTGTTTAATCCTCATATTAATCTTATAATCTCAACGTCCTCTTTAACTTATTGTTGTTATTATTCTTATTGTTGTTAGTTATAATTTATATAGTAAACCTCCATATCGTTCAATCTCAGTCTTACTAGGTAATTTATTACTTCAACACTCATGCATTTAGGAGAAGATATTAATCTTTTAGTCATGCCAACAAACCTTTCTTGACAAAAATCAAATTAATTAAGATTTTTTTCTTTATTCTTTGATATCATCTTGAAGTCCATCTTAACCTATTTATCTTAAATAAGTCCATTAATTGTGTCCTTAAACCTTTTTGCTTTAAATCTCGTGATCAAATTTAATGAAACTTCTAATGGATTTCTTGATATTAAAATTAGGATTGTATTATTCTCTCTTTTCTAAAAAACATTCAACATTAAATCATTACCCATATCAAATTAAAAAAAAATACATAGTTTTAATACCATACTTCCTTGATAATTTCACCACCACCACATCCCTCAATTACATCGAGACAGGACATGCTTTTTAGGTGTCGTTTGTTTAAGCAGCTGCATTTTAAACAAAACGCTGCTCCTGTATGTTTGGTTGCTGAAAAACGGGTTTTACTGTTCATGGGTCCTACCGCTTACTACGTTTGGAACGCAGGGTCTCACGAAGCAGCTTCCCGCTGCTTTTGTTTCAACTGTGTTATAACACAGTAAACAATGGCGCGCCTTGCAGAAGCACAGAGAAAGGATTCCCAGCTCTTCTCCTTTCCCTTCCCTTTCTTTTGCTTCTGCACCATATCCACTGTTCTGCAATGTGAACAGTAGAGACATGGTCTTCCCCTTCCCCTTCCTTTTCTTCTGCTTCTACACCATGTCCACTGTTCTGCAACGTGAACAGTGGAGACATGGTCTTTTTCTCCTTTCCCTCCTCCTCCTCCTTCTTCTCCTTCCCCTCCTCCTTCTTCTGCACTATGTCTCCACTATTCACATTGAAGAACAGTGGAGACATGGTCTTCTTCTTCTCCTTCTTGTTCTTCTTCTGCGCCATGTCTACTGTTCACGTTGAAGAATAGTGGATGGTCTTCCCCTTTCCTTTCCCCTTATCCTTCCCCTTCCCCTTCCCCTTCTCCTTCCCCTTCTCCTTCTCCTTCTTCTGCACTATCCACAATACCAAACACACTCTTAGTTATTGAAAGAATCCAAGTATTATTTTTCAAATCCAGGAAAGGCTATTGGAGATGTTTTAAGAAGGGATAGAAGAACAAGAAGACGTGTTTGGATCAAAGAAATACAATTTTTTCTCCTTAATTAAAATTGTTTAAATTTTTTATGAACATTTATTTTAATGAACTTTAGTTTTTATTCAAAAAAATATATTATTGATTAAAAAAACAAGTTTTTATTAAAAAACAATTGTATTAATAAGAAAATGAAAATTTACCTAATAAATTATATTCATTTTTAAGAATTTGAATCTTATATCTTACAAATATTTATTTTAATTATAATAAAAATAAATAAAAATAATTTTAAAAACTATAACTTGAAATTAATTTTAAAAATTGTCACCACGCTCTAATCTTGCGGTAGTTTTCAAACTCAATTTTTATTGGAGTGAAAAAAAAAAACACACACACACAAAGAGAAACCCATACGAGGAAACAAGGGGGATTGCAAGAAATGTTTGATTTTTTAAGAAAACTTTGAGACCAAAAAAAAAAAGGAAAAAAGAGGCATTTCATATAGCCAGCACACATCCTATGATGAGAGATCATGTCATGTTTGGTGAAGAAATAAAATTTTCATATTTTTTTACCATATTATAATAATTGTTTTAATAAATATTTGTAAATAGATTCTTGAAATGATTTTATCAAATTTATTATTTTCTTAGTTTTTAATCACATATGAATACATTTTATATATATATTTTAAAAAATATTTTTATGATTAAATTTAGATTTAATAATAAAATTATATATATATTAACTTGCATTACCAATCATAAAATATTTTTTAAAATAGTAATTACAATTAAAAAACAAGCTTTCTCTAAAAGAATTAAGAGATACTTAATAATAAAATTAAATTTAGATTTAAGAAATATATGTTTTCTAATTATTTCTAATAGCTTTAATTTAAAAAAAATATTTATTTTAATTATTGCTCTTTTTAATAGAAAAAATGTTCTCATAATAAATAAAAAATGTCTTTGTTTCCAAGATGTTTAAACTTTTTTACAATAATATTATTGATTACTATATGGATTATTATGTTTTAACATGACACAAAATCTTGATAATAATTTTCTTATTAATACTGAAATTTCTAATAGCTTTAATTTAAAAAAAAATCTTTATTTTAATTATTGCTCTTTTTAATAGAAAAAAATGTGCTCATAATAAATAAAAAATGTCTTTGTTTCCAAGATGTTTAAACTTTTTTACAATAATATTATTGATTACTATATGGATTATTATGTTTTAACATGACACAAAATCTTGATAATAATTTTCTTATTAATACTGAATGAGAATAAAATACTTAGATTTATTATAATTTTTTTTTGTTTATCAGATTAAGAACCCATGGCATAAACTATATGTTTTTTTGTTGAAAAAATATATTAATAACAAAATAAAAATATACTAGAATCTTTTTTATGGAGTTTTTTTATTAGATAATTAAATAAAAAAAATATTTGAAAAGCTAGATCATTTATCTTAACATATATATTTATCTCATTTTTCCAATTCAATTTTTAATTGGAATTAATAAATTTATTATTATTTATTAAAATACATAATTTTTTATTTATTTTATTAAATATACATATACATTATTTACATTGGAGTAAAAAAAATCTTCATGGTAAATTGTTTTATTAAATTTACATATAAAAATTCCTCGCGGAGAATAAATTAGTACACACCACTTATTAATGATTTGGAAAGTGGTTACAGAAGACAAAAGAAAGGAGACTAGGTATAAGCTCCATTATCCTCTTTGGTCCTATCATGAATGGTGGCGTTATATCCTCCTTTATGACAGCCCATGTCATGTTGACTCGGTTGAGGGCATTGTACCAAAAAAAGGGGTTGACTCTTGAAAAATAATTTATGGAATATGCCACAAATTACTAAAAGTTGAGCACCTTTACACTTTGGAAATTCAGGTACCAACATATTCTAAGCGTTTTATGGCACCGCCCATTATCTAATGACCATAATGCCGAGATTACGGTGTTTTGGGTGTGGTGGTTGTTATTGTTTTTTTTTTTAAAATATATATTAAAAATATATAAAAATAATAATATTATTTTAATTTTAAAAAGTTATTTTTATATTAAAATATTAAAATAATTGTTAATTTTAAATAATAAAATTATTTTAAAAAAATATTTTCTCAAACAAGTTTTAGGGCACTAATTACATGAATTGGTTCCAGCTTTAAAAAGTAATTAAAATTATGATAGTGGTGGTGATTTAAAGTTTTTTATTTTAAAAAATATATTAAAATAAAGTTTTTTATTTATTAAAAAATTATTTTTGACAATAGCTTATTAAAATGATATGAAAATATAAAAGAATTATTTTAAAAAAAATTAAAATTTTAAAAAATAAAATGCAAAACAATGTTACCAAATACACCCTGGAACACATGATTCTCATAAGGGATTCTTAAAGTAAAGACGCTCGTAGCTGTTACAAAGTTTGGTTTATGTAGTAGAAGTGCGGTGAACCTGTCAAAAAGTGTAAAAACCTGGAAAAGTAAAAAAGTGTTAAGATACGTAAGGCGCTGCTTGCCTTCTTTCGAACTTCGGTTTGAGTCATAGTGGCAGTGGAGCTGGCGAGTGGTTTCCTTCCTATGTCTGCTAGCTCCTCTCTGTGTGGTATGCCTGTCACCTCCACGGTTCCTTACTTGTTCACTGGGCTTGCAGGATGTTCAGTGGACCGTGGGATTAGTCGTGGTGCGTGTAAGCTGGCCCGAACACCTACGTTAATAAAAAAAAAGTGTTAAGATGTCGATACCCACGTTAATCAAAAAAAAAAAGTGTTAAGATGTTGGTGAACCGATCAATACAGTGCAATTGTAAATGTGATCGCACGTGGCAGATTTAGAACATATACGCTTCATTTCCTAGCATATATAATTAATAGTTAGCTGTATATTATTATCATTATTATTATCATTATTAATTTTTATTTTATATTATTAATTAAAATATTTTTTAAAAGTTTTTAATTAATAAAATTATCTCAATTTTATAATATAAATGATAAGTTTTATAGGTTAAATTGATTAATTTTAAGCTTTCTAAGTTATTTTTTAATTAATAATATTTTTTTTAATTTCATATTTTAATATTGAATTTATTAGAAATTAATCTTTATAATTTATTTTAGTTTATTTTCTATAAGATTATCTCAGTCTCATCATTTAGATTACAAGTTTTACAGGTTAATCTAGTAAATTTGGGGTTTTTTGAGTACTTTAGTTATTAAATTTATTTTTTAATTTTATTTTTTAATATTTAAATTGATTAAAAATTAAATTTTATAATTTATTTTTCATGAAATTATCATAATTTTATAATCCAAGTTAAATATTTAATGGGTTAATTTGAGTTTACTCAGGTTGTATAATTTTTTTTAATTTCTTTTACTTAATTGTTTAGATTTAGAACGTGTTAATCTTTGAAATTGTAAAATTAACTGGATATATAAAGTAAATTCCTATATTATTTTTTAATATTATTAATCATATTAATGAAGCAGGCAGGCAGAGAGGCGAGCTTTAGCTTCCTAAGACACCACTTTCGGTGGCCGCAAACTCATGCAAAGCTTAATTTTCTACATCAATTTTCCCATATTTTCCTCTCAAGCAAAACAAAGAAAAAAAAAATTTACGCGAAGTGAATGCCACCATGAACAAGCCAGCCAAAATTAGTGACTCAGATAATCCAACTTAATTCAAGAATTGCCATCAAAATGAAAAACATTTCAAAGAATGAAACATTGAACAAATATGAATTACAATAGTAAAACTGAAGTTAAGAAGTTCGTCCATTAAATTTGGGGTGAAAATAATCCCAAACGATAAAACAACAGTAGCTTGTTTTTATTGTGATTAGTAATGGCAATCAACCAAGGAAGAAGCTGTGAAGACAAGAACTTGTTCCTTGGATGCAAAGTGAAACTTTGATTCTCGGAGATCATCTTCTGCTGCCGGAAGATTAAGATCCAGTAGTTGGATATCTCTTGGTTTCTTGGATTCTTTAGACTCATGATCAGGCTTACTTCTTTCCAAACGTATAGATGTTAACGTTGCTGTGGTTGCGGTTGCGGTTGAAGTGGGAGCGAACGCCCTGTGCCGTCTCATATGACCACCTAAAGCCTGACCAGACGAAAACTCATCACCGCATATGGAGCACTCATGGACCTTATTAGATTTGACATTGTTACTACATAGAACCCCATCATTTACTATTTGCAATGAAAGGTTGGTCGTCATATCAGTATCAGTTCCAATTTCCTCTTGATCACCCATTCGTACTGTCCTTGCCAGTGCTTTCTTGTCTTCATTAATATTACCCGGTCTAGATTTCTTGTGACTCGCTTTATGTCCACCAAGGGCTTGAAATGAAGGGAAACGCCTGTTACAGATCTTGCACTGATAAGCATATAAACCTGCGTCCTTGTTGGTATACGTAATAGTTGTTGCTGCAGTATTCACGGGCTTGGATAATTTGCAGTTTTGGCGATTGCCTTGAGCCAAAAGAATCAAACAATTGGCCATGTCTTCTTCCTCGTCTGTCCTTCCCGTGAATTTAACTGAGGTGCTAGGATCAGACGATGATGAGTTGTTGTAGATTCTTTGACCACGTTCACCTCCGTTTTCTCCGACGCTAGATGAGCTACAAGTTATGGCTAACGTTAGAGGCGAAGATGGCCTTTGTCGCTTGGCACGCTTGCCTTTGATGATTTGTGATAGTTCCTTAGACACCATTGCTTGAGAACCCATCGTCAATTAATTTGATGATCTTAATATTAATTTCACCAAGAAGACAGAGGAATAGAGAGACGATGGTGAGGAGGAAAGAAAGGTAGGAGAGTGGGAGTTAATCTTGTACTTAAGAAACAAAAAGGTACGAATTAGGAAGTGAATGTTGTCAAGGGAGGGAGGGAGGGGGTTTAAGTAGAGTCTTAACCCTTGGACGGTTACCGTGAATTTTCCTTGCTTGCAAGTCTTGAGTTTTGCTAACTTGGAAGTTAGTGATATAGTTCTATATATATATATATATATAGACATATTTTATTTTTCAAAATAAAAATACATACACATACAGAGAATATAAATTCAAGAACGCAAGTATGCGGAGGTGATGGAACCAATGAGATTCGGTTGGCTTCGAAGCAAACCCATTACTTTTTCCAAGTGATTGGATTGTCTTGCAAGCCTGGAAGCACAGAATTTCGGCTTCTATCCCTTTCTCTTCTTCTTTATTTGCTTTTCTTGATCACTTTTCGCTAGTTTTATTTGCTTAACTTTTGTTTGTTTTGCTCATTATAGCATAATATTAACCTTTCAATATGCTGAATCAAAAAAACAGTACTAGTTATATTAATTTGTAATTTTAGATTAATTCTTAACCACTAATTAACTAATGAGTAAGCCATAAGATATATATAATTAATAGCCCCATTAAGTGGAGATAGTGCTAACCATTTGTGAGAAAGGGATTATTAGCCCTAGAAATGGGAGATTGTATGTATATGAACCACGGGATAATAGCCTTTTATGAGACACTAACAAGGCTTCATGTGGAGTTGACCCACATTACTTCACTTTCACATTGCAAGCAGTGATAACTTCTTAGAAGGACAATGACCCAAAAATCACGCCGGCCAATATGACTTGATGTTTTTATCATTTTTATGACAGTGCTTTGCCAATCATAAGGTTTGGTGTCAGCATGAAATTGTGACAGCTCTCTCATTATAGTAGCCGAATTTATATTTTATTTTTTGACTTCATGGGTAATTATATACGTCCATTACGGTAATTGAGAATTAAAATAGTTTATCAAATATCTGAATTAGTTTGCACTATGATGTTTGCACTCTGATATCAATGTGAATAGCCACTTTTTTTTTTCAATTAATAGATATCGTGTACTTTCTCCATTAAATCCATGTTAATTCTGAAAGTGCTCAATGAAAGCTTGCCAATGATTATAAATGGGTGTCTACGTAGTATTTAGTTTTGGTGAACACTAAGAAGAACATGATTCTCGGTGTTTTACATGTAAAAAAATGTTCAGAGCTATGCAAATACACAGCACCAGCTTTTTTATCTACCATTTCTTTATAATTCCTAACCATCTACTAGCTCTTTGTACATGGCGCTAGCTAGGCATAGTTTTGGTCCGTGGCCACATAACAAGGTCTCCACTTCCTACAAGGTAGAGTGTTTTGTAATTAAAGAGTATTTTATGGTGTGAAGAGGGAGATTCTTAGCGTCAGGAATTATTTGGAAGGTGTAGTGAGAAGCACGTAAGGGCTAACACCAGCATGCATCAGCTGTAAGTACGTAGTTCTCCAAAGTAAAGCATCAAATTGAACAATTCCTAATTGTCATTTTAATTTTGTGGATATTGTTGGTGGATTTAATTAAACAGATCCCTTAATTATATTGTTCTTTACTTCCCAATTGCCCCTTTTATATATACTCTTCTTGTTTTCTTCAAAAAGATTATGTACTCTTCTGCAACCACTACACTTATTTGGCTTCAAATATATATACGTTGTAGATTGTATAAATAAGTTATTAATGTTTATTATTTAATTCAGGCTCTAGCTAAATGACAGAGGAACAAGTCTGCTAGCACTGATAGAGCTGCAATATTTTATGCCACATATTTCTTTACATTATTGAATACAAAATTCACTTCTCGGTAAAGTCGTCATCATCCTTGGGAAATTGATATCTAGACAGTTGGCCTATAGATAAAATAAACAGAGACGTATTTATTAAAAAAGAAATGAAATTGAAAAGGCCCTGATCAGGGTCATTAAAGCTCGACCTTTGAAATCTTAATGCTGCATGAGGGTTCCAGATGCTGTTTATCAATAATTCACGAGAACAAATTAATTAATTATATTTATAAAAGTATAACCTTCTCCATTTAAATAATAGAGGATGGATGTTTCGTATGGTGCATATGAGTGCAGAATTAAATGCGCAGGTCGGCAAAATAGGTTGAAGAGTAGCGATGCAAAATCAAAGGAAACTTTGGGAGATACTCTCAAATGATGACAGAGCTTTCCCTTTTTAATGTTTCCGGAAATTGCTTTGGATCTTTATATCTTGGACATATTTTAGTAGTGCGCTTAAGGTTTTTTTTTTTTTCCCACTACAATCGGCAGCCTCTCATAAACTGATAAATATCTTCTTCTTTTTTAGTCCAGAAAAAGCCTGCTTATATATAAAATTAAAGAAACACTAAAACGTGTGAGATTTCTACTATAATTATGAATTAATAAATAATTAATTATGAATTTTTACACTTTTCACTTTTCCTTGAAGTTACTTTTATATATATATATATATATATATATATATATATATATATTCAAACAAAAAAAAAACATTATATATTTATTATAAATAGATATAGGCTTATTATACTATGATATTATAGCGTCTACAAAGAGCATTTTATTTTTTATTTGTAAGTTATAAAATGTTGCTAAATTTTTGCAGCAGGATCCGATAATGTTGAGTTTGAGTTTTATTGTCACTAATACTCAATGGGCAAAACCCAACATTATTGGGTTTTGCTGAACCTATTAAGGTTAGGTCCTACCGTCAACAGGACCCAATAACGATGGGCCTAGAGCTGCGAGCAAGACCCAGCAGTGGTGGACCCTATTGCCACCATGACCCAGAAGCAATGGACCCTGCTACCACCAAGACCTAGTAGCATTGGACGGATCTATTTCATTCAAAATTCACACTTGCAATTGGGTAAAAGAAAACCATTCAACCCATCATGTCAACTCGAAACTCAAGCGACCTAGCAAAAACATGGTACAATCCTTTTCTTGTTCTCCTACCTAAAGACCTTTATTTTTTTTATATTTTTCAATTGATTCCTAACTCAGTTCAAGTTCACTATATAAATATTAAAATCATATTTTATTTTTTTCAATGTAAGATTTAAAACCCTTTAGTATATATGTTTTATGTTCATAAGAAAAAAATTATATTTTTTCAATGTGGGATAAAAAACATCTTTTGTTTAAATACTTCAACTTAAAATAATAAGATAGTATCTTTTCAATGTGGAATAAAAAAATTTTTGGCTAATCTTTTAAACTTAATTGTTTATAAAATGTATAGCATATTTTCTCATGGATTATTTCTTAATTTTTTAATATCAAATATTAAAACTTAAATATTTTTTTTATTTTTCCGGTTTGACCCAAGTCAACTCGTGTGACTCAAGACTTCACCACTTAGTCAGGTCAACCCCCAAGTCAGGTTTGATAACTATGGTTATCATGAAAATATATATTTTTTATTTGTTATATTTTTTGAACTATCAAAATGCTTGAAAATATCTACATAAATATTTTTTATAAAAAAATAAAAATATTTGACCCATGGCGGAGCACAGGTCATATAGCTAGTAATAAACCATAAGAGGATAGAGTTTAAATAGTATTTCATTGTAGTACAAGAATAATTTTGATAGATTATAACAATAAATTGACTATTTTACCTTTAAATTGAATAATATTTGTTTAGGTTGATGGATGTAAAAGACTTAAAATTCTCTTAGAGAGAAATAAACAAAATATGTTTGGCATTTAGGGATAGTATTAGTATTTTAATTTTAGATGCACAATTAAATTATTTAAATGCCTTTAATTTTTTTCTTAAAAAAAGCCTTTAATCAAGGGTTATTTTTTCCTTTTCCAGTTAGTTTTTTTGTTATTTATTGATTTGTTAAGGATATTATGGTCTTTTAACACAAATAAATTAATATTAAATTTGAGAAAGTTGTCAGCCCACTTCAATTGGCACTCATCCACTTCGATTAACACATGCATTTCCTCTCTATGGTGAAACTTGCTCTTCTATTATGTCATTGTAAACACCACCATATTTGACACGTGTCAACGGCAAATTGGTGGTTTGCCACTGATGGTCTTTTTCTTCCCCCCCTCCCCCACTAAATTGCACATATCGGCCTTCTTGGTTTTTGACATTTCTCTTTTGATCATTTTTCTTTTAATTTTTAATTTTTGTTCTTGAGCTTTTTGTAAAAGTTTGATCTCTCTTCAATTTAGCCTTTCAATTCTAATTTATATATGTTTTTTTTTTCTTATTTTTTTCACTTCTTATTTTCTTTATTAGCCCTTTTATAAAAGTTTTATTAGCATTCAATTTCACCCTTTAATCCAAGTTTATAGTGTATTATTGTTTTCAATTTGGTCATCATTTTTTTAATTTTTTTTTTTGTTGGAGTTATTTTTCTTTTCAATTTAACTCTCTAATAAAAAATTGTCTGTTATTTGTTTTCCTTGGCCCTTTTATAAAAATTTTAATGGGAAAAAATTAAAAGAATAAGGACTAAATTGAAAAAATAATATATCATAAATTTGAATTGAAGACAAATAGAAAATTCACAAAAAAGACAAGAAAAAAATAAATTGAAAAAATAATATATCATAAATTTTAATTGAAGACAAATAGAAAATTCATAAAAAAGACAAGAAAAAAATGAAAATCAAAAGAATAAAGACCATATCTGAAAAAATAATACATAATAAATTGGGATTGAAGGAAAAAATTAAAAACAAATAAAAATTCTACAAATGGATCAAGAATAAAAATTAAAAATTAAAATAATAAGCAACAAAGTTGAAACATCAATAACTAAAAAGCCAACTCTAAAAATTTGAATGGTCAATATAATTTTCAAGTGGGGAGAGAAAAGTGGGGGGACCGATAATATAACCAGACAAAATGGACAATCGATAATAATGTGGCTTGGATTTATAAAAAACCAAGATGATAAAAAACTATATAAAAAAATTGAAAGCAATTAATCCAACAAAAAAACAAAACAAAATATATAATAGAAAAGTGAAACAAATTAAACAAAATGCTGAAAACAAAATTCAGTGTTGTCTTTTTTTCAAAAAAAATAAAAAAAAAACATATTTGATTAACATGGATTTCATGACTTGATTACATTGTAACAATTATGTAAAAATAAAATATGAAAAAAGCAATCTCATATGTAAAAAAGAAATACATCATGAAGACAAATTCAAATAAACCAAATTCTTAAAAAACAATTCAAGTAGACATATATTTTTTTTAAAAAAATAATATCAAGATTATAAAATATTGTATCGACCTGGATGTTGTGAACTAACATGTAAAACTTGTAATCTAAATTAAGAACTCAAGTGACTTTAATAAAAAATTTTATTAAATCAATTTGCAAACTAAATATAAAATAACAAAATAAAAAGAAAAAATGAGCGCAAACATATGGGCATTCTAAAAAAAAAAAAGCCAAGACATGTTGGCCTTCTAACCTAGCCTATGCACTTAGGCTTGTTTCTATTCTTCTTATTTCTTAAAGGGGAGGATGACGTACCATCCATCTTTTTTTCCAACAAAAATAAGTAAAAGATGTGTTGTCTTTTATTTGCAAAATTCAGCGATAGAGGGTCATTGAAAAAATAAAGTTTTAATTTATTTTGTTTAAAAAATGATTTTCAACCTATTTTTTTATTTAAAACACATAATAAACACCTTGATAAACCTATTTATGGCTTCAAACAACCTAAACAATTACTCAAAAACTCAAAATCAAGTCGAACATAAAAATATTTCCATGGTTAGATCTACCTCCTTAAACAAAGAAAATGAGAAAAAAAAACTAGATGAAACTCTACTCATTAAATGGAATTTATTGACATGAAAATCGATCATTTAGGTGGTTGAAATAGGTGTAAATGATAATGTTCTTTATTTACATCGAAATCCAACGAGCCTTTTGACACTACTAAAAGATTGATGTCTTCTCCCAAGTGCAGGAGTATCGAAGTAATAAATAACCCAGCAAGACCGAGGTCGAACCACAAGGAGGTTAATTGTACAAATTATAAATAATAATAATACAACAACAATAACAATAACAACAAAAACAATAATAATATTAATAACAACAACAACAATAATAATAATAATAATAATAATAATAGT
>NW_011500152.1:14496-25590 GCF_000495115.2 Populus euphratica
AACATGACAGTTGTAGGCAATTGTCTCAGCTTTCTTGTGTAAAACATTCAGCTCATTTCGAGTTCTAGAACTCCAGATATGGCCAAAATACTGAACAATGCTTGGGCTAAAGGACAAATTTAGACTTGTTTGTTGTTGCTCCAATTTGAACTTGAAAATGGCCTTTTTAGATCTTGGACTCCATATGAAAGTTGTAGGCCTATGTCTTACATTTCCATCTATATAAAGTAGACCTAAATCTGAGATTTACAGCTCTAGATATGATCCAATTACGGAACAGTGTTCCTGTTTGGACTACCCCGACATCTTTTTTCTAAGTTTGGTCATCTCTTTGTCCTTTCAATTTTAGTTCTTAAATTCATCAATAAATCCTTTCATTTATGTGATGGGTCTGCATTTAAATGAACCTTTACCATAAATTAAAGGTATCTTATATTATTATATATATTATTATAAAACATGCTTTAGTTAAGGAATTATTGATATTTCAAGTGCAAAATGATGATATAAAACCTTGATAAAAATACACTTTTAAGTATCAATCACATTTCTGTCATTTGACAAAAGAAAGGATTGAAAACTAAAGGAATTTCTAAAAACTAAAGAGATTGATCACCTATTAACTAAAAGGATGGGAGGCCAAACTAAACTTTTCAAATGATATTTGAAATCGCCATTTATTTGTCCTTTTGTTTTTTTTTTTGTAATTTGATCCTCTTTTTTTTTAATTCAACCCTTTCTAAAATTAAAAGAAGAAGAAGAAGAGAGAAGCAATTTGGCACTAATTTGGGTTCAAAAGGGTTTAATTGTGTGAGAAAAAAGTTTGATAACCAAATTGAAATAAAAAACTGACTATTCAGATCTATAATAATTTGTGAAAGAGTATATACTACACATTGCATAGTAAAACCACCTCACCACTTAGTTTTTTTATAATATAATTGTTATCTAATGATTTTAGAAGATAAATACATATCTTGACAGATCTTATGCACTATAAAGTTGATTTCAAGTAAATATTACAATGAATATACCTTTTTGAATACTCTAGTCACTAAACTTGAATTAAAGTTGATTAACAATATAATTAAAATATGCTTAATTAGATATTGAAACACAAATTTAACAATAACTAATCTATTGGTTTTTCTAAATTTTTATTTTGATTATAATGATTTAGTAAATATCAATAATTAAAAATTTGTTATGAGAGAATGTACAACTTGATGGATCATAGAAGTTATCCACCAACATTTAATTTTTGAAGTAATGAAATTTAATGTATTCTTTCACCACAATTATTCTTATTATATTATTGTGGTACTCTATGATAGAGTTCTATTTATGTAAGTTTTGTTTAATTGTTTAGATTTCTCATGATAGCAATTTGGGTTAATGTGTTTTGTTTTGAATTTTATTTTGATAGTTAATGTGTTTTGTTGACAGTTCTTTTTGGGTTCTCTAAAAACAAGATGCTGGAATGTAAGATGAGTTGTGTTTCTTTGATTTTTTATAATTTTATTTATATGTTAATCTTGGTTATCATTTTTTTTCATTGGATAAATGTGTGTAGTTTATTTTTGTTACTGTTTTTATTGTTCTTTTTATAAATGTGTATGAGTATTACCTTAATCTTTAGTAATTTGGTTGTTATCAAGTGAATCTTGGTATAAGTGTTTGGTTTCGGTAATTTATTGTGTGTTTTTATTCTTTATATATTTAAAGGGGATTTCGTGATTAGGAATTTTGGGTTTGTTTTCTTTTTAGATAGTTTGTTTTCTTTTAAGATAAACTTTGTGTGTCAATCTTGGTTGATGTATTTGAATTTTATTGTCTAGTTAATTTATTTTTCTCTTTAGGTTTTTTAGGGCTATAAAAAAGGAAAGATTCTTAAAAGAATTTATTAAATGTTATTGCCTATAAATGTATAAATGTGTTACAGTGAGCATGATGCATACATCAATTACAATAATAAATACATGAAAACTAAACATTAAGTCACGAGGGAAATTATTGCAACAATATATAGTTGATGTTTTGAAGAATTGTGAAAGGAATGATATGCAGATGTTTTGATTAAATAACTTTCTATTTCAAATTTTTAGTTGTAATTAATTAATTATTATTTTTTAACATTTTTGGGTGACAATGATATTTCCGATAAATCTTAGAGGTTTTGATTCGGTATATGGTAAGGTAGATTTTTAAAGGTTTACTAGTTTTAGTAATATAAAAAGTAATGACAATAAAATCAATTAGTTTATGACAACTTATTATTAATGTGTATTTGGTGGTAAAAAAAATTTGTGGTCTCTCGTATAAAAAAGGTGATGTTGATTGCTTTTTCAAATATAAATATTATTATATTTTTCAATCCTGTAATCTATGTAGATATCTCGAGAAAGATTAGTAGCACATTGTATAAATGGACTACTGTTAGTTCTTCTAGTAACGCTTTTAACAACCATAATCATTAGGTGCCAACCATGAATACACACATGAGATATAGGCAGCCTCTCTCAACTTTGACTCATTAACTGCGATGCCACTATATTAAGAAGGGATCCCTACAGAGCAGGATCTAGGAAGTACATTACCTAGTGGTAGCTTGACCACTCAATATAAGTTTATTTTTCTTTCATGGACTATTAAGAAAATAAAAAACAATTAATAATTTTTGAAAAAATAATTTAATTGATAAATGTCATTTGAAGTTTACAAATATTAAGATTGTCTAAATGATAGCATCAACAAAAAAATTATCGATAAAAGTGTCATTGTTTTAATAAAGTCAAGATTTTAAAAAATCTAAATGGAAACTCATGATTCATGCATGGTTTAAAAAGTTCAGGGTTAGTATAAAATTAGATAACTTTTTTTAATATGTTAATCATGTTATTTTATTAATATTAATGAACTAATTCTTTTACAAATTTGACATGCAAAAAAAAGTTTTTACTGGGATATGGATGACAACGTTGTTGTTATAAGAGTTTTGGAGAATCACTGTGTAACAAGGTAATATTAAAATCAAAATAAATATTTTTTATTTAAAATTTTATTTTTCATTTATTAACTGATAATTCATTTTTACCATATAAGTTGCATGATTTTTGGTACCAGGCATACAAAAAAAGTCAAAAAACAAGTTAAATAAATAAAGCTTTCAGGTTGGAAAGACATAGCAGTTTGAAAAGATTTCAAATATTTTTACGTCTCAAAGGCTATGTGGGCAGAATATATTCAACATGTGATGTTCGAGTGTTTCGTGCGATGATCACGATCTGGTGTAGAAAACTGAAATAAAGAGATTCATGATTCCATTACCACACATATAACAAATCCATTTTGTTTGTTTCACATGCGAAACAAATTGTAAGATTCTTTTTTATTATATTTATTTTTAAAAAATTATTGTTTATATGAATGTATTTAACTAACAATAATTTTATCTTCCAGAATATGGTTTTTGGACACAAACCAAGACTGATTGAGCTTTTTATAGAAACTCATATGCAAAATGATGATCATCAAAAAAGGGTGCAGCAACTTATGGATATCCAAGTTTGGAAGTTCATGATATTTTTTATTTCAACAATTTATTTTCCTAACTTATTATTTTTACATAAGTATGACTTTTTTCAAGAAACATATGATATTTAGTTGTAGGAAAGATACAAGGATGATCATTCAATCTATCTAGAACTCAATCTAGAATTGTGGTTGGAGATAGAATTGTCCAATTAACCTAATAAAAATTAGATTTACGGTATCTCAAACTCTACAGTCGAGGACTTACAAACTGCCCGAAAAGTTTTAACTGTTAAATACTCACAATTGATTCTGAACACTTCAACTCTAGAATTCTAGGTAATTTCAAGAAAACAAGTTAAAACTCGAACAACCCTTCTTATTGCAAAGGTAAAATGATTTAGTGTTGAAATGACCGAACTTTAATGATTGTATATAGAAGTGAAATCATCTATAAGTGGTATATACTTTCTTTTTTATTGTTGTCATTTTTGGAAAAGATCGAAGTGAAATCATCTATAAGTGGTATATATTTTCTTTTTTATTGTTGTCATTTCTGGAAAAGATCTACTTTCTTTTTTTTTTGTTTTTTTTTTCTAGATGTATTATATTTAAATTGATAAATTTTTAAATTTATAATAAACATTTAATTTTAATTATTTCTATGATTGGGCATCAGACACCAATATCATCACTTCTAGCAGGCCACTCAAAAATATAGTTGACTGGATGATTGCGCTCCACCAACTTCTTTGTTTCTTCTTCATCGCTTGCCTATCAAGATCATCAAGGATCCCACCTCCTCCAAATTGCCGGTCCAATGACAGTTCTTCCCTCCACGTATGATGACATGCAAGCATACACTTCTAAGCTATAAACTAGTCAGTTGCCACGAAGAACTTTTCAACAATGCTATTAAATTTTGTTAAGCCCGCTAGATTAGTTAAAATGATGCCCCATTGGGTGGCGATTGAACTGGAATGTATTGAGTATCAAAGTAAATCAGGTGAAAGATAACTTGTATGGCGTAGTTGATTTTATAGATACATTCACTAGTCAATTAACTTGGTTAAAATAAATTTGATAATTTAAAATAATATTGATTTAACTTTTTATTATAAAATATAAAAAAATGATTTTTTAAATTAACTTATACCTCTCTATTTAATGGTTAAGGTCATATTGTTGTCTAATGTTTTTAACGATTATAAAAATAAACATTTTTTTTCGTATTTCTTTCATCAAAATTGTATTTTGATTCATTTAATTATTTAACAACAAAAAAATATTTTTTATTAGAAAAAATCAACAACAAATGAGAAAAAAATGTTTGGAGAAAATACAAAAATGCAAAATAGAAAGAAAAAAGTGCATGTTTTTTAAAAAGAAAAAACTAGATTTACTTATTCAAGCATTCTTTTTTAATATTGATAAAAATATGATTTTTTATGAGATATTTTTTAATAATAAATTCATTTTGATCATAAAAGAAAGATTTAATTAAATAAAAAAATTATAAATTGATCATCTATTCATAATTATCTTACATAAAAAAATGAGCTATAAATTTAAAAAATTATATCAAAATTTTACAATTAAAAACTTTATATATATATATATATATATATATTATTCTCATTCAATATTATTAAGAATATTATTTTAAACATTATGCATTTTGGGCTAATATATAATCATCCATAAAGCCACTAATTCTTAGTAAAACAAAATCCTAATCTTCTTAAAAATAACGATATAATATTTCTGAATAAAAAAAAGTGATAATTAAATTAAGGTTTGTTAAAAATTTCAACGTTTTGAATTAAATAGTAAAAATAAATATAATATAAACTATATTTTCTTATTAATACATTTCTTTATTGTTTTAAGAAAAGTATATTTTTTTAATTTTAAGTATTGTTTTTAAATAAAAACATATCATGATATAAAAAATAAAAATATATTAAAATAATATTTATAATTGAAAAGGAAAAAGTAATGATTCATGTTATTAATATTCATGACCATTTATTTATTTATTTATTAATAATCATAATCATTTATTTATTTATTTAATAGTTAACCAGGGCTCCCTCGAATTGGGAAAGGTATATTTGAGAGTTATTATCTACTAATTAAAGAAAATTAAGAATCTTAGATTCAGGTAAAAAGTTAATTATATTTTTAAAAAAATAACATCACCCTTATCACATTTTTTTTTACAAAAAATTACATTTACTAAATACTTTTCTCTTAAATTTATTTTTTTGAATATTGTTAATCATCCCAATTACTTTTAGCTTTTTTAAAAATTTATTTCTAATTATTTTGAAAAAAAATGTCATTTCCTAAAAATAAAATAATATGGAGGTATGATTAATTAATGGGTTGAGTGTTTTTTTTTTTTTTTTGGGTTATGGAGAGGGCAATCTTCGGTAGTTGATGGTCTTGGTGATGAATGGCTTGGTTTAGAGAAGATGATGGGTTGTGGGCTGTTTCACTGGAGATGACAGTTTCAGTGGTAGATTATGGAGTGATTTTTTTTGTTAGAGATGAGGTCTGTCGACGGTATATTGGTTGAAGAGGACAGTAATGGATTAATTTTCCGGTGTTGCTCTTCCTTTCGACTGAATTAGGGGCTGACTTTTCCTAGAATTGCTCTTGATATTCTAGATAATAATGGTGTTTCATTCAAGGGGCAGTAGCAACTAGTATGGTGTTTATCAGTTTGTGGTGGTTCGGTTTGAAAGGCTTGGTTATGGTGGATGAGAAACTGTTGAGAGGAGGCACAACTGGGGCAATGAAAGCGTTTGATCATGGAAGGCTGGAGGCTGTGTTTTGATAGAGGAGAGGAGTATGGTTGGTTGATGAGGAGTAGAGGATGAAGTTCTTTTGATTGTTGATGATGATGATGGTTTCTGACTCCCCCATGAATGAATCGCAGGCCGGTCTCCTGCTATGCATGGCAACCTTTTGTTTTGCAGCTGCAATCATGCAGGAGAATAATTCTTGACAAGCTGGAGAATTGGCTTAAGATACCATTGAGTGGTTCTTGTTGTAACGATATGTAGAGTTGGATATTTGATTGCTACAGTTCTGGGACTTGATCTGATATGCTTCAATTTTGGGATTGAAGAGCTGAATTGATGGATTCAAATCTTGATTTAATTGCTAGGATTGTTTGGTTCAATTTATCTGAACTAAATTGACAAAATTATTGGACTAAATTGGAACTGAATTGAATCAATTGAAAATAGTAGGACTAAAAATATAAATTAAATAAGCTAGTTTGAATTAATCCAATTTAATTGGGCTAAAATAGAATTAATTAGACTGAATTGATTGGAATGCAAATGATGAGATTGAAACCAAGTTATATAAATTTCATTTGGTGCTTGGAGTATTTTTTTTATTTTTTTTCCTTTTCATTTAGTCTTCCGTTTTTAATTTTTTTCAATTTTACTTAAATAGGGATAAATTTTGATTTTTTTTCAATTTAATCCTTAAATTAATCTTCCTAATTTAGCTTCTTCTTTTTTTTTTTAATTTAGTCCTTTTTTTCTGAATTCTGGTAATTTTAATAGAATTTATACTAAATCCCAGTTTCTTTACGATTGCTTTCCTAATTGAATTAATTTAAATTTAACCACTAGTTGCAAATTTATCCTGGGTTCCTAAGATTATACAATTTTACTAAATTAACTCTCAATTTTGATTTTCTTTTTCAAGGAAGCCCTCAATTGATTTCTAACTTATTATTTGTTTCAAACTCATCCTTGAACTTTCAATTCCTTTCAATCTTAACCAAATCAAACCAATTTAAGTCAATTCTTAATTTCTTCTTCAATTAAACCCGGCCCAAAAATTCCATAACTCCATTTTTACTTGTGAGACATAAGTATTGTTCCAATTGTTGATACTTTAATTTTTTTTTTGTATTTTTTAGATTTTTATGTATATTTTTTATTTTACATTTGTTAACTCACGAGAATTAAATAAAAATGACACAAATAAAACAATTATTAATATTAACTAAATTTACAAAAAAGACATATTTTTTGGATTTTTTCTAATTTTTGAAATAAAAAAAAGGGTTAAAAACTAGGTTATGAAAAGGGATATAATAGATGATTTTTTTTAACAATCCTAATTCAAAAAAAAAAAACTAAAAGGGATCAAAGTTTCACTTTACACAAAAAATCATTACACTATAAATTAAAACAGTGTAATAATAATTTTACTTTTTTAAAAAAACTATTGGACCGGCTATTGGTTGTATTATAATCTTTTTCCAAGGTTCATTAGTCATTATTAAATTGATTGAGAATAACGAGATCTTTTTATATTTTTAAAGCATATATATATATATATATATATTAACCTTAAAATTAGATTTTATTAAATTGGTGTTAAGGGGTTTTTTGAATTTTTATTTTTTTAAAAGTATAGTAAAATGATTAAATTATTCTTATTTTTTTCTTTAACTAGCATTTAGGAGCTTTTTTTTAATTTCAATATGTTTTTTCAGTTATAATCAATTTGAATAAAAGACAATTTAATATTCTAATATATATTAAATTTTATTATAAAAAAAACTAGTTGGTTCATGCATAGCAATACTTCCACTACTCCATTTTCATGCAACACTTGCGATGGATTCCAACGGCCAAAGATAGCCTTCCTTTGACATTGTTGGAATAGTCTCCGCATCTCCTCCCTACCTAGGTGGTGTCTATAGCTTATTAACATCTAGTTTAACACCAACAACCTTTTCTTCTTTTCACTTTTCTCCTAGATTTCCACGTTTAACCCTTTAAATTTTTAAAAATAGTTGACACGATTAAAAAATTGATATCTTCTTCCAAGTGCAAGAGTGTCGAAATAATAAATAACCCGACAAGACTAGAGTCGAACCACAAGGAGCTTAACTATATAAATTCCAAATAATAATAATAATAAGTTAAAGAGGACTTTGAGATGTAAGATTAATGTGAGGATTAAACAATAATAAAAATAAATATCAAGGTTAGAGGATCCACTAATGGTATTAAAAATAAATATAATATAAACTCTTTTTATTACTTAACTAAAAACCACACATAGAAAAAGTTCTAATCGGATGATTTGTCATTAATAGCTCATTATAAACTGTTAGCATGATTATATTAATTATCTTATTTAAGTAACACCAAAATTTTAAATATTGTTAGGAATTCATGATGCTAACTGATGTTAACAACAAATCAAGTTTCTTTCATAATACAGGTGTAGGTTATACCATACGGTTGACTATGAAAGTGTCAAGCATTTGTTATATCAAATATTATACAACACAAATTTAGATTAATCATTTAACAAATAAGGTATTAAGAATTAATAATATAAAAATGGTAAGACATGTTAATAACAAGTTGTTTAGGATATAACCATTAAAGTCCATATTGAGTTTATATTATACTTATCTTAACACCATTAGTGAAACCTTTTCACCTAGATATAACAAACTTAACTAAACATAATAAAGAAGAGAAATATAAATAAACAACATAAGAACATAAGTATAGTAAAGAAAATAATAAACATAAACAAGAAATTAAGAAAAATATAACATGAAATAAAACTTAAACATTACAAAAATATAAAGAAAGAAATAAAGAGCATGATCTTGATCTAAAAATCAAGATATCTAAATGCATAGCAAATCCCTCCTTTTATAGGCCAAAATTTAGAACTATTGATTTGTTGACTAATTGTTGAGCGGGTGGCCACATCTTGACTTGGTGACAATCCTTATTTTCTTATATGAACAAAATGTTATTACTAACATCAGACTTTAAACATATTGTCTTCATGAAAGTTCTAGAAAATTATTTCAACTTTTCAAGAAAAAAAATCGGTGCATTTTAACTTCTAGAACTTGAGATATGGATTGAACACTAAGCAGTGTCTGGGCTGTAGGACGAAATCAAACTTCTCTTTTGATGCTAAGATTTGGACTTCCAAATACATAATTGAGTCTTGGACTCCCATGAATATTTTAAGCATATGTCTTAGCTTTCTAGCCATATAAATCAAACTGAAATCCAAGATCTACAGCTCCAGATATGACTCAATGACTAAACAGTGTTCTAGTTTGGACTGAACCATCATCTCTTTTCTAAGCTTAACCCTCTCTTTCTCTTCTCAGTTTTAGTAATTAAACTCATTAATCAATCCCTTAATTTATGTGATAGGACTATATTTAAGATGAATATTTACCATAAATTAAAGCTATCTTATATTATTAGACTTATTATTATAAGACATGCTTAAGTTAGGAAATTTAATGATATTTTAATGATGATACAAAGTCTTAATAAAAATGCACTTTTAAATACTATTCAACAATCTTTTAATTTGTTTTTCCTTCAGATTCAATCTATGTTTTTTTTATTACTATTTGTTTTAAGCCCCGTTTATTTGTTAGAAAGTAGTTTCTTTTTGGGAAGTGGTTTCCTTGAAAAATGGATCCCTGAAAAATAAATTATCTTCTGATGTTTGGTAGTATCATGAAAAATAAGCTGGAAAGCACTTTCCAGTATTTGGTTATGTTATAAAAAATGAGCTGAAAAATAACTTATTGATTTTTTAATATTTTATTTTTTAAAAAGTTTATCTAACATATATAGAATATTTAATATAAATATTTAATCACTTATAATAAAAGAATGAGATCTAAAAAGTATAATGATGAATTTTTTTATTATATTATATATTTATATATAGCTTATTTTAAAAAAATATAACTATATGTGTAATATAAATATTTTAATTATAATATTATAAATATATAATCTTGTGAAATATTTCATAAGTAAAACCTCTTAATATTTATTTTTCTTTTGTAAACGCTCAAAATAAGCTTTTAGCAGTATTACAAAAGCTAAATTAGTTATTGGTATTAAGTAAGAGTTAGATATTTGGGTTTTTTTAGTATCAATATTTTTTTTAGAGATAAATAGATACAAAAATATTTTGATGGGATTTTTGGATAAAGATTGTTTTTTCTTAAAAGGTATGGATAATTATCCCTTTAAAATATATATCAATTAAGCATTAGAAAATAAATATAAATATCTTACATCAAACATTGTCATGCATAAATATTAAGTTTTGATGTCGTACACATATATATTAGTTCAAATTAACAATCATAAATATACTAGACCAAATAAAACAAGTAAACATACTTGTCAAATAACATAGACTTTCTTATCATAGTAAAATCATCTTAACAATAAGGCTTATAAAAGTATTGATTCATAAAATTTTGATCCCAAATTTTCCTCAAATTAGGTAAAATCATCTTAACAATCAGGCTTATAATAGTATTGATTCATAAAATTTTGATCCTAAATTTTCCTCAAATTAGCATTTTTTATCATAAGTGCTTTTGCCAACATTTCATTTTAGACCAGGTGATTAAAAGCATCACTAAGAGTGATTGATTAGTACTTAAAAGTACATTTTTTATCAAGGTTTTATGTCATCATTTTGCACTTGAAGTATCAATAACTCCTTAAC
>NW_011500152.1:26607-36792 GCF_000495115.2 Populus euphratica
TTATTGTTATTTATAATTTGTACAATTAACCTCCTTGTAGTTCGACCCCGGTCTTGCTGAGTTATTTATTACTTCGACACTCCTGTACTTGGGAAAAGACATTAATCTTTTCGTCGTGTCAGTGATCTCCTCAAAACTTTCAATTTTCATCACTTATGTATATAGCTCATTAACATCAAGTTGATGTTTGCTTAGACTTTGAATTGCAAATGCTGCATCTACAATCTTTTTAGATAATTTTTCAACACCATCATCTTCAAACTTTTGATTTCTCATTCTATGTTGTCTCTTTTATGTACTAAAGAAAGATGTCTCTTTACCTTTTGAACTTTCTTCATTTTCAATTGAAATAGATTGCACGTTAGTGTTATCTTCCAGGTTGATATCAGTATATGATTTGACATAAATTTTGGTTGCCATGTCTTTCCAACAATAATTATAACTGCTACATGCATATCAAGTTTTTTGTTGGGATATTTGTCATAATTAGGATGTGCTTGTTCATAAAGATTAGAATATTAATTTTTAATTCCTTGTACAAAGTTTTGGAAACAAAAGTAAATGTAAAAATTACAAAGAGTAAGCTATTTATTATACATTTACTTCTTCATTATATACATCTTTTGAAACCGTAATCATCTTCAAACAATTATCCCAACCAAAACCACTTTTATTTTTAAATATGGTTATTATTCTCTCTCTTTTTTCACAGTTTTGAAACGATTGTCCATATGCTTAGACTTGACCAAAACCACTTTTATTTTTAAATATGGATATTATTCTCTCTTTTTTTTCATAGTTTTGAAATGATTGTCCACATGCTTAGACTCGCATTGCATGTTGAACTTTTGACTAATTTTTGTAGCCACCTTAACAAAAGATTCTACTTTAAAGGTAGAAGAAGGCTTGTTTTCTTTAAGTGTCTCCTCAACTAATATCTCAAATCGCATGTGAGATATAGGCTTAGACCATCTTTAGTGCTTTAACCCTTGCATTTTTCATTCTTCGTGGTATTTATTTTTACAAAAAAAAATTCACAAAGATAATACAAACTCAAGAATAACATAATAAAAACAAAGACATATAAGTAACACTCAATTATTAGTTTCTTTGAGTGTTATAATCATTTCATATGGTTAATGCAATCATTTCTCTTTTTTAATCCACTCCTTATTCTCATCCCTCTTTTCTCACTGGGTTAAGCTGATTGTTCTTGTAATTGGTTCACTTTTCAAACATGTTTCTTCCATAAGAAATTCATAAGGATTAACTCTTATTATGTGATTATGAATAATACAACACGCAAGTATAACATTCACTTGTGTTTCATAATATTAAAAAGGTTTTTCATCAATTGATCTAAAACGATTCTTCAAAATACCAAACTCTCGCTCAATAGCAGTTCCCAATAAAGAGTGTCAAAGATTAAATAGCTCTTTCTTGTTTTCTGGTAAATGTTATGTAAACTCATTCAAATGGTATCGAACTTCATAAAAAAAAAAATGATTCCTTTTTTAATATCATAACCAACATTACCAAGATAATATTTTCCTACAAATAAAAAATAAAACATATTTTTATCTTTATCTAATTAGAAAATTTATATGTTTATTGCATATAATAAATATTTAATTTATATCTTATGAAATTTTTAGACCACTAGGTCTTGATAGTACACACCTAAAACCTAGGAATCGTGTGCACTCCCTTCTCATCTAGCTAAATCGTGTATAAACTTCAAATTAAAAGTCATAGCTACTAAAATAATTTGTGTTGTCCTTTTTTTTCAACCTCGAAACCTTTCTAAAGTTAAGTAAAGGACTGGATAAGCAGCTATATCGATTTCTAACATTAAGAGGAAAATCTTTCTTTGCGACAGGTTCTTTTAGATGTAATTAATTAATGTATAAAAATAATAGTATTATTCTCATATCTTAAAATAAGGATAGAATCTGAGATTATTTATTATCTCCGTGAGAACTGTAGGTCTTTAATAAGGTGTTTGTATAACTTAAGAATTGCTTTTAATACAATTCTAAAGTAACAATAGATAGTTTTAACAAACCTATAATATATACCACTAATAAAATGAAATCTTTGGTTTTGGCTTATAATTTGTAAGAAGACAATTACTTACTCCTTAATAGATACATTTTGAGTTAATCGTAATAGGTCATAACTTGTGAGAATATCACACAAATTATATAATACAAATGATTTCATATAAATTTGTTCGATGTAATGTTTATCACCTTGATTCAAAATGCTATCAATATAGAATTCTTGTTGAGCAATTGTATTTATATGTGGTTCCCTTTATATATAAATTTTATTTTTTTTCTCATTCAATAATAGCTACCCTTGTAACTATAATAGTTACAGCTGCTCCTATATATATTGCATGAATAATCTTACTATCCATAATAAGAAAGTGAAGTTTTCTAATGAAAAAACTTAAAAAATTTAGGGAAATAAACATTCAAAAAACATATCAAATATTTACACAATCAATATAAAAAATTATGATCAAACTAACACACATTATAAATTAAAAAGTTAGAAATAAAATAAACTAACAATGTATCATAATTATTGCAATGATATTTGATTCCCTAAATAAATAAGGCCTTAAAGTGCATTACTAGTTTGGCTATAGTCGTTATGCACACATATACAAACAACATGGTTCAATACCATAATATGGTGATAGTTCTCAATCCTTATATTTTATGGTTTGAAAATATGATTTTCTTGCAATATTCACTCAATCCCTTTACAGTTTCATGGTAACAAACTGTTTGTGATCTTACTTGCCATCATTTGTTGGTATAGATCTAGATCAATTTACTAGGAAGGGTGTCTCATTCGAACATTGTAAAGCTTTTGGGTTTTTTATCATGAAAATAAAGAGAAGATCTTTGTCTATGAATACATGAAAAGAAAAGAAAAAGATTTTAGATTATCAAATATTTTATGTAGACTACCATTTATTTTCCAATAAGAAGAAAATCTATTATTCTTAATTTGGAGTTATATGCTGCAATATTAATCTCAACATTGTATAACTTTATTTTTGCTTCTACTATACATGTTTCTCTTAGTATAGAGAATCCAAATTGAGAACTTTCAGTGGAAATAAAAAAATAAATAAAAATAAGATTGAGTTGTTTGAGGGTAAGATTGAAAAACAAATCTTTTAAAAAGCACTATTATAGTAAATAGTATTTTTATAAGTGTGGCTATAATGATTTAGCTATCCACTTTATTTTTTTAATTTAATCCAATCTAATATTAATAATGTTAATTTAAAAGGGAAAAAAATCTCCACACATCAACTAGTAACTTGTAAAAAAAATATTCATGTGATCTCAACTTTTAGCACATGTGTATACAAATCGAGTACTTTCATAGGAAATTAAGCTTAAAATTAATATAGAAATTGTTAAAGGACTGTTTTACTTTCATTCATTAGAATGAACACCCAGTACTTTTCAAAAATATGAAGAGTCCATTGCATAAGAAATTTCAAAGAATGACATCTGAGATTTTTAAAAGCAAAAGCCGTTCAATTTCTTATAAGCATCTAAGATTGAATCAATAAGCAAATTAAGTAAGATCTTGAGATCCTATACAAAACAAAGCATGGGATTATTAAGTGTTTTTTTAAACCAAACAAAACATTAAAAAAATACAACAAATTTGTAACACCTCACCCTACCCCACTAGCAAGATATTATCTGTTTTGGCCCACGGGACATCATGGATTTTTTTTGGCAGTCATGCATGGCTTCAAAAGGCGTCTTACTAGTTAAGGTGAGCATGCTCATATAAGGCCCTCGCCTAGGTCCTCACCCGCCAATGCAGGATATTACAATTCATCTTCTTTAAGGAGCCTAACAACCCCGTTGATATCATCAGACAACTAGTGAGCTGGGCTCTGATACCAAATATAACACCCCACCCCACTAGCATGATATTATCTATTTTGGTCCATTGGGCCTAATGGATTTGTTGTTGACAGTCATACATGGATCCAAAACGCGTCTTATTAGTCAAAGTGAGCATGCACATGTAAGGCCCTCCCTAAGGTCCTCACCGACCAATGTAGGATATTACAAAATTAACAAGATCACAAGATTTATGCCACAATCATAACTATAAATCCAAACAAAGAAGAGAAAAACAAAAGGCAATTAATAGAAATCCAAACAAAGAAGAGGAAAACAAAAGGCAATTAATAAAGAGATATATGAGGAAAAGGATTACCTGAAATAAGATGATTCTATTCTTTAATGGAAATTGTTGTGGATAACAAAGTATTAAAAATAAAATTATTATGATGACTTTTTATTCTAGTTAAGAGATTTAAGAGAGAGATTCGCAACATCTATAGAAAAGTATTTTTTTATAGATATTTCCAGTAAAACTATTTGAAAGATTAAGAGAGGGTGAGATTTTGCTCCAATATTCATAAGTCAAGCTGAGATGTTTCTTTGTAAAGGAAGGAAAGTATTTTCCAAAAATAAGAAAAGGAAAACACTTTCCAAGTATTAAAGTTTTTTACTAGAATTTATTTTTCTTTGACTAACTTTCCATAAGTTTATCAAACATAGGAAAATGAGAAAATAGTTTTTAGGAAAGTATTTTCCTGGAAACAAACAATGCCTTATTTCAAATCATTTAGAAAACCATATTTTTTTTTTTCAATTTGTTCATATGTCAAATTTAATCTCTATTTTTTTATTGATATTTATTATATTTAAGATAATTTTTAAAATTGGATTCTTTTAATGATTCCATTCTTCTTTTTTATTTTTTACTTTCATAATTTTTTTAATTTGCTATTTTTTTTCTATTCCATTCTTCAACATTAAATTAGTTAAGAAATAAGAATAATAATTGAGTCAATGTCTAGGATTGCATGAGGTACGAGTGTTTGGAGATTCACCAAGGTTTATAAGATTTATCTAATTTTATTTGATTTTTTTAAGTTCATAATTTTCCAATTTCATTCTTCAATATTTATTAATCCGAGATTGGACTCTATTACTATTATTATTTTCTTTTTATAGGATATTTTTAGTAATTTTATAAAATATCTAGATTATTGTAGTTCTTTTTATTTTTGTACTTTGTTAAATTTAGCTCTTTTTTAAAGAAATTTTGTTTTTGAATTGAATGAAATTAATTAATTAAATATAAGTATGAGATACTCACTTAATGATGTTTTATTTGGTTTGATTTCTGGGTACTTAATGATGTTTTATTTGGTTTGATTTTGGTTTGATTTCTGGATCATTATTCTAACGGCGTGTGTAGTCTCTTTTAGTGTTATCATGCTGTCTTTCATAGTGGCATTATAACCGTCTTAATGAGTTCTTTTTTGTGATGAAATGATATCCATAATAGAGTGATGATGAATCTCTATTAGGCTTTTCTCTTTTCTATTCCTGAGTATAATATTGATAGCTCGTTTTTTATAGTAAATTATTGTCACTTTTTTGTTCACTTTATTTATTGTTAATGTATATTTTTTAATCATATTATTAAATTACTTGAGATAATTGAACCCAAGCAAGTCAATAACTTAGGTCTTAGATTTTTCTTGCTTTTTTAAAAAAATTAGCATCCCTTGAACATCTTCTTTTTACATTAAGAAAAAATTAACTTGATTCGCAACATAGCTTTGATCACCTATCTAATAAAAACCTATAATATTATTTAAGAAACATAAAAAATAATGATAATTTAAATTTCATGTTAAACATTTTTTAATATTGTATTTCAATCAAAATTTTAAAAAAATATTGGAAAAAAATAGAAAAAGTGGGAAAACATCTATACCAAAAAGATGGGACTTATGGTTTTGAAAAAAATAAAAAATCTAGTTAGTAGAATAGAAAATGCTTCAAGAAAAAAATGAAAAAACTGTTCTGATCGAGTGTTTTGTATTAAGATAGGGTGTTTTTTCCATTGTTATAAAACCCAACCCGGAGGTTGACCTGGCTAAGGGGCCAGGTCCCGAGTTATACGGATTAATCTTGGTCAACTTGAAAAAATTTAAAAAATATATTTGACATTTTAATATTTCATATGAAAAAATTAAGAAATGATTCATGTGAATATAAATTATATATGTTATAACTAATGAAGTTTAAAAGATTATTTTAAATATTTTTATCCCATATTAAAAAAATATTATATTATTCTTTTAAATTGAAGTATTTAAACTAAAAGGATTTTTTATTTCACATTAAAAAAATATAGTTTTTTTTTCTTGTGAATATAGAATATATATACTAAAGGATTTCAAATCTCACATTGAAAAAATAATTTTATTCTTGTAAATATAGAATATATATACTAAAAGGCTTCAAATCTCACATTGAAAAAATAAAACATTCTTCTAGTATTTATATAGTAAACTTTGAAAAGAGTTAATAATCAATTAAAAAATATAAAAATATATAGGTCTTTGATTAGGAGAAAAAACACATTTTAAAAAAAAAAATTCTCTATCAAGTTTTGTCTAGATCGCTTGGATCACAGACCAATCCAGCGGTAGACCGAATTTGATCTTTTTTTTTTATCTTTATTCATCTTTTACCTTACCTAAATTGGTTTATGGCGTCAAACAGATCCTGAAACAGATCCTGAATTAATCTACGAGACCGATGAAAATTTAATAATTACGGTTTCTTAAAAAATATAAAAATATATAGGTCTTTAATTAGAAGAAAAAACACATTTTAAAAAAAAAAAATTCTATCAAGTTTTGTCGCTTGGATCACAGACCAATCCAGCGGTAGACCGAATTTGATCTTTTTTTTACCTTTATTCATCTTCCACCTTACCTAAATTGGTTTATGGCGTCAAACAGATCCTGAATTAATCTACGAGACCAATGAAAATTTAATAATTATGGTTGCTGTATTTATTTATTTTTTATAATTGTAATTGGAATTTGTAATTAAAATTTAGGCACGAGCTTTAGGTGAAGGGGATTCTCATCTTTATCCTTTACATCATGCACCCACCACCCCTTTTCCTTGTCCAACATCTGATCGACTTCACCATATCAAACGGTTTTCTTAAATTTAAAAAGAAATGAGAAACTAAAATATTAGTAGGAAAAAGGAAATAATTAACCATCTCATCCTTGCGGGGGATCTTTCCATCGCTTGTTTTTGCACGAGTGTGGTCCTCGACTTGATTCCCATTGAACTACAAGATACCTCAATGCCAAATATATTTTCTTTGTCCTCTTCCGTAATTACAAACACAGAATTCTCCAGTTCCATGAGTCTTTTTCCGCGGCAATTGTTTTGAAATCCTTTTTAAATTAATTATATAATAATAAAAATTCAAAAATAAAAACAGTGAATAAAAATATAAAGGAAAAATGTCTTCTTCTTTTTTTATTAAAATTGTCTTCTCTGAGTTGTTTAATATTTTGTTGTTGTTGGAATATTTTTTATTACCAACATGGTTCTCTAAATAAAAAGTAACAAAAATCTGAAAGACAATATCCATGTAAATTATAATGATTTGAACTAAACATGAAAGGCATTTATTTTTAATCAAAACCCCAAATTATCTTATCCGTGCATCTCTTCTTTTTATCTCTACCATAGACATGTGTTTTTTATGCAAAGTATTATTTTTTAAGTAACAATTTTTTTAATTGTGAAAGCAATTTTTAATTAAAAAATTATAAATTAATAATTTTTACGCAGCATATGAAAACAAATATAAGAAAAAAAATAAAAAATATTTTAGTAAAAAATTATATAATAATAAAAATTTAAAAATAAAAACAATGAATAAAAGTATTTTATTTTAAAAACTAAAATAGATATTTGTATGAAAAGCTATGATCTAAATTCCTTAGAAAAAAAGATATTTCATCAAACAAACTATTCATTCCTCATTCATCAATATTTTTACTGAATTATATTTTTAGTAGTAGAATGTTTAAAAGTAAAGCCAATCAAAATATTTTAAAAAAAAATGAAATAGTTTAAAATAATCAGGAAAACAATATATCTAAACTAAATTTTCTTTTATTTTTTTAACAAAATATTTTTTTGTCATAAATATTTTTTTCATATAAAAAACTTTGAAAAGGAAGTTTCAATAAAAAAAAAAACACATTGGAAATCATGTCTTGCTGTTTATGCAATCAAAGAAAAAAAAAAGAATACTTAATCTAAGAGAATAATTGAACAAATTTATAATAAAGGTGCAAATTATATAAATTTTATTTTTATATAATATTTATGACCACAAAAGTTTGAAAAAATCCTACATGCTATGTTCATATGTAATAATTAATAAAATTACTGCTAATATTATTAAAATAATGCTATAACTTATTTGAAAATAACAATAAAATTGAATTTTTATTTGAAAATAACAATAAAATTAAATTTTATTGAATGGAATAATATGGTAGATATAATTGTAATTAAATTATTATAACATATTTTAATTAAAATTGAAAGAAAAAAAAAGTTATAAACAAGTGTATAAAAAAAGCACTTGCTAATATTATAAAAATATCCTATAATCTTATTAAAAAAAGATCAAAATTGAATTGTATTTCATAAAATAATATCCTAAATATAATGATAATTATTTTATTACAATGAAATATAATAAAAAATTAAAAACATAATAAAGGGCTTTACAGAAAAAGTTTAGGTATCTAGCTTAATACAAATAAGGCCAGACGTGTTTGGATTTACAAAATGAGGCTTTCATGCCTAGCCCAAAGCATATGAAGCATTGTCTCTTGGTAAAGATTTTGGTCATTGAAGATGCCAATATAGTTAGGGTTTTGACTTCTAAGAAAAATAAATAAAAACTAGTTTGAAACGTTTTTTTACCCAAGAACACTTAAGAAGAACCATAGAAATAATAAAAAACTTATTTAAATTAATCCAAAAAAAAACAAGAATAAAAAAAATTCTAAACCTTGATATTTTTTCCTAATAACTTGAAAGATTAAAAATATCTCAATATTACTTTTAATGTCAAGTAAATCTTATTTGGTATGACTTGGTTATGATAACAAATGATCAATTAAAAGTGTTCACTCGACCTATTTTATAGTTTAAAACAAAATAGATCCAAAAAAATTTTTATAAGTTAAGTCAAGAGATTTAAGTTAAAAAGATTTAAATATATCAATTTAAATTTTTATCTATTTTCTAAATAATATATAAAGATACATGGCAATTTTGAATTTGATTTCAATTGAGTTAGAAACTAAACATATCCACATTTTCAATGATATATGATATGCTCATTAATTTATTCAGATAAAAATGATAATATGTTTAAAATTGTGTCTATAATCTGTCAACAAAATTCAAAAATAGAAAAAACATTATTTTTTAAAAGTTATAGATTTCATTTACTACACGAAATCCTTGGAGCTATTGAGAATTTATGTGGCAGCCTTTCACTTAATTTTTTTGTTTTTTTTAAGATTTTATATCAAATAAAAATAATTAATTGGTCAAAAATTAATTCTTTTATTACAAAACATAAACTTTTGTTTAATAAGGATTCTTCAACAATTATTTATCTTGGGTTTTTTTTATAACTTTCATATATGGTAAAGGATAAAAATAATTTAAAGTATTTTTTATTTATTTTTATTAATTTTAAATTTTATTTTAATTAATTTGAGTTTTATTTAAATCGAGTGCATGTCTTATCCATTAGTATTTTGGTTTTATTTTTATGAGTATAATTATTTAGAGATTGAAATATAAAACAAATAAAGTTTAGGAACTAATTATCAATCTCAAAAACTAAAAGTATCAAAAATAAAAGAAACGAGGAGCATTTTGTTGAAAATATATTTTTTCACATGAATTTGAGAAAAGCATAGCAATTTTGATTTTCAATCTAGTTATTTTTTCTTATTAATGTGTTTTATACTATCAATTTTGATTATATTTCATTAAAATAATTTAGAATTCAATTTTAAAATTCGATCAAACACCTTGAATTGCCAAGAATATGTGACACGACTAAAAGATTGATGTCTTCTCCCAAGTGCAAGAGTGTCGAAGTAATACATAACCCAGCAAGACCGGGGTCGAACCACAGGGAGGTTATTTGTACAAATTATAAATAACAATAAAACAACAACAATAACAATAACAATAACAA
>NW_011500152.1:40878-78046 GCF_000495115.2 Populus euphratica
TTTTTTTTGTTAAAAAAATATTTATTGATATAATTATATATGGTAATTATTCATTAAAAAATTTATCCTTGTTAATTTCACTTTTATTGATAATTTTATCAATAATAAAATTACCGATATATTTATAAATAAAAAAAACATGCCTAGCAAAAAAATATTGTTAGTATCATTTTGTCAAAAAATTTATTAACGAGCATGGCATATTACTAATAAAAAAAGATATTTGTTGTTCCATTAATAATCTATTTTTATATAACCAGTAATATTAACAAGGTGTTTTGCTAAAGATCTTATTTTTCATAATATTAATATTAAATTTTTATAATAATCAAGTGTTACTATTTAGAAATATATGGATTATGTTTTTATTTATACAAGACTTGGGATTTGAATTTTATTTTAACCATACTTTTAAGTTAATTATTTATTTGGATCTTTTTTATTGTCATATTTAATTAGGGTTTGTTTTTGTTTAAGTTAAACAAGTAAATATTTTTTTTATTAGAATGTTAAAAAAATTATTGATATTGAATAAAAATTTACACGAGCATTCTTGCTTTTGGTTCTTCATCAAACTTTTTACAATTTATCATTATGGCATTCTAATCATATAGCTTCGATTCTTGATTCTAATAACCAACTAGTCATCAAAATAAAATAAAATAAAAAATTAAATATGATCTTGATGTAAATTTGTACACTGGTATTGACACCACTAGTATTTAGCTTAAATTTCTCATTTCTCGTATTTCTCTTCTTAATTTCAGCTTCTAACTCCTTCTCAATCTCCAAAATAATACTTTTATAGCATTTATATATTTATCAATTATAAAATATTAAAAATATGTTTTTTATATTTAATGGGGTGCAATTATTTTAGAAAAATAAATATAAAATTATATATTAAATCTCATCAAATAACCTAAATTGAAATAATTCTTTAACATAATAATACATCTTTAATGATTAAACCGAGTGTAACTTCTACCTCCCCTATTATTTTAATTAAAATAAAATTTTCAATGCAAAGAATTAATGATAATAACAATATAATAATGATTATAATAATGTCAAGTTTATATATTTTTAAAACAACTAAATAGTTTTTAGTTAAATTATGTTGCCATGATTTTTAGCTATAACATGACCAACAAGGATTGTAAAAAAACTAATAAATATCTTAATAAGTATATTTCATCTATATTAAAACTCCTAAAACTTACATGACTTGTGCCCATTTTATATAAAAGTAATTCTTAATCTTAAAAAGCCAAAAAAGCAAATAAAAATTAAAATAAAGTGATTTAAAAACATCTTTTCAGTAAAAACAATTTGAAATAGAGTTTATATAAAATACTAATATCTTAAGTATTTAAAATCTTTTTAAGGAAAAATTAACAGAAAAAGGTTGTTTTTTAAATAAATAAAAATCCCATAATAAGTAGTTGTGTTTTTAATTAAAAGTTAATGGTACTTTGCATTGTTTTAAAGCAACATCTACCAAATGCTATTTTTAGAGCAAAAGCAGTTATGCTTTAAAATAACAGTAATACCAAACAAACGGACACTATCGCTATACATACTTGCAACCTTGATATTCCTTTAAAACGTTAAATATTTATATATTTTAAAAAAATTGTTTTAGTTTATATATATATATATATATATAATTTAAATTGAATCAATAGAAGGATAGCAGTGCGAATTTGAAAGAAAATAAATAAAATTATATAAAATTTAAGTTAAGTATTTTTCATAAGTATGAGTTGTACTCCTATCCATATTTAAATAAAAAAAAAAGAACAACAGAAACAAACATAACCACAATGACAATAACAATTAATTAATAAAATTATAATAATATAATGAAATGGATGACGTTAATTACTTGAAGAAGGAAAGGAATCAATATGAAGTGTGCTGAGAGGAATATCGAATATCCTCGTCTCAAGATTAATGTCGTTGGATCAAACAAGGCCTTAGCAGTGGATACCAACAACGACCTCCACATGGAGGATGAATGATACTAAAATATATCCGGTGAGAGTCAGGTCACAGAATATCCCCGTGACAAACCATCTAGCACGAAACAGACAAGATACTAGAAACAGAGAGCTGATCAGCTCTGTTATTTGTTTTCTCTTCCTTTTTTCTTTTTTATTATTAATCAATCACAAAATACAAAATATCCTATCCATATTTAAATATTTATTTTTTTATTTTTTATTTTTATTTTTTAACATTATATTAATGAGGGATCAAACTTTATTATTTAGTTCAATTTATTTTTTATAAAGTTACTATAGCCTTATAATTCGAATTATGAATTTTAAAATTAATTTGATTTACTAAAAAAAAAATATTTTTCTTGTAATTGATTTTTTTATTAATTGAGAATTAAATATAATAATTTATTTCTATTTACTATATATAAGTTTTTTACTATCTCAAGTTAAAGGTTTAACGATTAAATCGAGTTAACTATAGTTTTTTATTTTTTTAATTGATTTTGTTTAATTTTATTATTTAATTTTAGATTGATTGAGAATTGCGTTTCATGATTTGTTTTGATTTATTTTTTATTAGGTTATCTCGATATTATAATATAAGTTTGATAGGTTAACCTGAGTTTACTAGAGTTTTTTTAATAATTTTAATAATTTTTTTATTTAATATTAGGTTGATTGACAATTAAGGTTTAATATATTTTTTAATTTTTTTATTTAATATTAGATTGATTGACAATTGAGATTTAATATATTTTTTGATTTGTTTTTTATAAAATTATCATGGTCTTATGACCAGAGTCATATATTTTACATGTTAACTTAGGATGACCGTGTTGATTGTTATTTCAATATTTTTTTTAAAAATTATTTTATTTTAGTTAAATTATTTTTTCCCCTGTTATCTACGGGTTTTTTTAGACTTGTCAAGTTAATCAAGTTATATCAAATTAATCTATATATAGGTTATTTTTTTCCCTTCATAAAAATATGTTAATAATACATAAATTTCTTTTAAATGAAAGCAGCAAATTATTTTTTATATTTTAAAATGTTTTTAAAAAATTTAAATTTTTTATTTAAATTTTTATTTTAAATTAATTTTTTTAATGTTTTTAGATTAATTTTAATAATTTAATGTTAATAATGAATTTTTAAAAATAAAAAATATTATTTTAATATATTTTTAAATAAAAATATTTTTAAAAATAATAAGTGATTTTATTTTGAAAATAAAGAGTAGCAGCATTTTATGGGACCCTTTCTCATAATTTGCACAGTGCAGTAGGGCCAGAAGAACTGAAGTATATCCTTTGATGACGTGGAAACTAAGAATTAGATTGGAATGGCTTTTAACAACCCAAACCTACCGAACCTTCGGAGTTATCCTCAATATTTTGCAAACACAAAAAGAATAGATCAATTGGAGCCGAGAAAGTGACTACAAAACCTCACAATAATTAGTGAAATTACCGAATTACTTTGGACACTTTGAATTCCCAGAGTTGCCCTAATCCCTCTTAAATTAGTGTTTAGGGCTTCCTTGATTTTGAAGGCTCATCTGAGGCAGCAAACAAAATCCCTAATCAGACGACATAATTAATATGATAACAAGGCTTAGAATGATAGAGACAGCTCAGTCTTGAATAAAAATATCGAACGACCTCCATTGCTAGTGGCCATGATCGTTTTAACCATCACTCTCAAAGTCTTTTGGTATACCTTCCTCATATTCTCATAATCTCATTTGAGATTTCTTTTTATGTAAACAACGTGAGGAAGATCAAGACAAGTAGATATAAACTATTTCTGTTAATTGATTTTCTTTTTTGTTTTTAATGAAAAGGACTATGAATTAATTCTTACAAAACTTTACTTGTGATGCTATTTTTCTCACTCTACAGGTTCTTATCCCCTCTCCATATATATATATGTTTCATTGCAATAACAAATGTAATATATTTTGTATTAAAAATTTATAATTGTAATGGGGAATCCTCGCCGGCCAAAAGAGGTAATGCAGTATAAAGATTAGGAGGAGTTTGTGAAGGCGGCAGGAGCATCCTCTTTTTTCATAGACCTCTATGACCATCCTGACTTGAAGGATTTATAACATTTTAGATAGAATTTTGAAAATATAAAATCTGTTCATGGAATATTATTTAATAATATGTTTAGAAAGAGTTATGGTATGTAGATAACACATTACTCACGTTGTCAAACAATCTCCCTCGAACTTAAATACAAAAATAAAAAGAGGAGGAGGCTAGTGTTTAATTCATATTGCATAATGTATTCATAATAGTATAAATGAATAGTTTTGATTTAAATAAAAAAGATTATATATAGGCTAAATTGAAAAGAAAAGAAAAATATTATTTTACCCTTAATAAATAAAACAATATAACCTTATATTTCTTAATATCTTCCCCGTTAACTACAAGTATTGAGAGTTTGCTAACTAGAAAAAAAAACAAGAAATAAAATATGACTAGATAAATAAATCTACAATCTATAAAGAATAAGAAATAAAAAGGTAAAGTAATAGCTTCATGCTTGAGATAATAACAAGTAAGATAATAATCGATCTTAGTGTGCTTAATTCGTTCTTGAAAAATCGAGTTATTAGCAATTTGAATTGAATTTTGATTATCATAATACATAGGAGTAAGATGAGAAAGGAAAAATCTCATATTTGCAAGTACCCAACTTATTCAAATAATTTTTTTGATAATAGATGTCATAGCACGATAGAAATAATTAATTGTTTCTTACTCTTTTAGAAAATAAAAGAATTACCTAAAAAAATATAAAAATTAGTAACAAACTTGTAATATGTGGGATCACTGCCATAATTAGCATTAAAGTATACAAATAGTATTAAGAAAAAGATGGATGAAAGTAAAAAACTTTAAAAAGCTATATTCTAAAGATATTGCAAAATATAAAAAGCAAAATATAAAAAACAATTACTTAATGAATGATAGTAAAAGAAGTAACAAACAAATAACATAAACAACAAGTGTAATTTTTAGGGAAAAAAAGAAAAAAGAAAAACACATTAATAACAACAAATCACTTTACTATTATTGACACGCGTAACAAACAAATAACATAAACAACAAGTATAATTTTTAGAGAAAAAAGAAAAACACATCAATAACAACAAATCACTTTACTATTATTGGCACACATCATACTAATAGAAAAAGAAAGTAGTAATATTTTTAACAACACCACAAAAAAGCATTTCTGATTATTGAGAGTTATTGTACATATTACCTAAAACATATAAACGCCTCATATATGTGAATTCATAACCCTTACACACCGACAACTTTTTCCATTAAAATAATATTTAATTTACGTAAAAAAACAAACTCCCCTCTATGAAATTGATAATATAAAATTAATAATAATAGAAAAGAAAAATCATAGTAAAGATTAAAAGTTGATGGATGCATATTTTAATTTTTTTGATTTTAAGAATAAAATGGTTGTTTAACTGTGTTTTAAAAAGTAATACCCTGTTTATAAGTTTATTTATTTATTTTAATTTTAAAAATAATTAAGTTATTTTATTGCTTAAAAAATTATAAAAAACACATATATTCTCCATCATTCCTCTAGTAACTAATAAGTTGTGCAAGAGGATTGAAATATCCCCAGTAGCAAGACCAAGACATTTGATATTTTTTAGAAAAGTAAAATAATAATTACGCTTTCACAATAAATAGTAATCTAAGTCTATGTGTACAATAATTTTTCCTTTCAATATATATATATATATATATATATATATATATATTTGGTTTCAGTGTTTCCTATCCAAACTTATATCCCACTGCTTCTTTTCAGACAAGCACATGGCGTCTTGTACGACAAAACTTATCCAAGCATTCTATTCATACACATTTATATTATAAAAAGTTTAAAGTTTAAAATGTAATATTTATAAAAATAAATATATATTAATGAAAATATAAAATAAAAGAAATTAATTATTTGGGAATTAATAAAATTTATTTTACATTTTTTAAAAATAAATAAAGTCTTTAAAATACAGCTTCAAGATATATAAAATAAAATAATGACATGTTTACGAAATTAATCAAATGTATTAGTGAATAAGGTGATATTCAAGAATGTATGAAATATTAATTGAATATATTAATAAGTATTCTCAAAAATATATATAAAATATATAAAAAATAAAAAAATAAAGAAATTATTTTTTTTTTTTAAAAATATAAGATTAAAAAAATACTATTTTATTAATTAGATGATACGAACACAATTAAAAAAGAATTATATATACATATATCGCACTAACATTTCAATTTCCTCCATTTATGATTTATCTCCTTTATAAAAAGAAAAGAAAAGGAAAGAAAAGAACTAATTATTATTTTAGGAGACATCATTATTAAATATTCGATTTTTCGAGAGACTGGGCAGAGAAGACGAAATCCACCCCAGCCGCTCATTACGTGTCTCGTAGTTAAACAACCACGTGTCAATAACTTGACCCTCAGATTTGTTGTACCTATATACAGTGATGTTTCATCTGTAGGCTTCAAGACGATTAAATGTTTTGAATATTTGTAAATATCAAAGACGCATGTTCAGCTGCAGGTGAAAAAAACAAAGAAGAAAAATTAAATCATTTCACACGCTGTCCGTCCACCAATCACATTTTTCACCCCTCAAATCTCAACCGGAGACCGGATAATACAGGTTGACCAATTGCAGTGCTCTCAGTATAAGTATGGCCACAAAGCTGCGAAGTGGTGACCAGTTCTTGCACCTGACCATTCTCTAGCTAGCTTCTGCAGCCAGAGTAAACACACAGAGAGCGCGATTCCCACCTTTCAATCTTGATCAGACAGAAAAGATGCCGATCAGGAACATTGCCGTGGGCCACTACCATGAGACAACTCAGCCCGATGCCTTGAAGGCAGCCTTGGCTGAGTTCATCTCCACCCTTATTTTTGTCTTTGCCGGTGAAGGGTCCGGCATGGCCTTCAGCAAACTCACCGACGGAGCTTCCAACACACCCGCTGGACTCATAGCTGCAGCTATAGCCCATGCTTTTGCTCTTTTTGTTGCTGTTTCTGTTGGTGCCAACATCTCCGGTGGCCATGTCAACCCCGCTGTCACCTTCGGTGCTTTCATTGGTGGCAACATCACCCTCTTCCGTGGCGTCCTTTACTGGATTGCTCAGCTCCTTGGCTCCACTGTTGCTTGCTTGCTTCTTAAATTCGTCACTGGTGGCTTGGTGAGTTTAGACGCACGTACCATTTTGTATTTCTTTTTCTTCGACAAATCAGTTTTAAGTTCGTTATTGAAGTTAAAGTAACAGTCCGAACTAAATGTTGGGTTTTGACATGAAACAACGCAGGAAACCTCTGCTTTCGCTCTTTCGTCTGGGGTTGGTGTATGGAACGCCTTCGTTCTTGAGATCGTGATGACCTTTGGACTTGTATACACTGTCTATGCCACAGCAATTGATCCAAAGAAGGGCAATCTGGGAATCATAGCCCCGATTGCAATTGGTTTCATTGTGGGTGCTAACATTCTAGTCGGAGGTGCCTTTGATGGAGCGTCAATGAACCCAGCTGTTTCATTCGGCCCTGCCTTGGTGAGCTGGAGCTGGACCAATCACTGGGTGTACTGGGCCGGACCACTGATTGGTGGTGGACTTGCTGGGCTCATTTACGAGCTGTTCTTCATCGGCTTTGGCACCCACGAGCAGTTGCCGACTACTGACTACTAAACAAGTGGGACGCCAATGTGCATGCATGAGATGGTTTTAATCTTCAGTACTGCCACGGCTTTTCTTTCCTTCTCTGTACCTATTTCTTTACGAGGGTATTTATTTGTCCTGCCTTTTCATTTGTGATCGTTCCCATCACCATGTCGCGGTGTGGTTCGTGTATTCGATCGATCTGCTTTGGTTGTAAGCTTTGATTCCCAATCATCTTTCTATCTTTGTTGTATTTCTCCGGTTTTGTTCGTTTCGATCTGCTTTGGTTGCTCTTTTTTCTAATTTAAATGAAAAAACACATAACTTTTCGGTAACCGTCCATGAAGCCTATGGAAAAAGGATAATGGTGAAAAGATTATAATATAAATTACATGCGGCTTTTGGTCTCTTTCGTTAATTAATGAAGAAGTACTGGAGCGAGTAGATAAAAAAAACAAAAAAAAACGAAAATAAAACACTTTTATAACGAGAGAGATTATTCTGTAAAGGGGGGACATTTTTTTTTTCTTTTTCTAAATCCATACATTTGGTTTTAGTCTATGGGCTGTCGAGAAGCTTCGCATGTCAATTTCTAGTGACTCGGACTGCATTATTTTATTAATTCGGATAGGAAGGTAGTTAAATCCGTGATCCTATTTTTGGCCGTTACTAATTCCTGAGTTATTCAGTAGAAGACAAGTAATTTCTGGATAGGTCTGGCCCTTTGCTAATTCCTGAGTTAATACATTTTCCTGAACTTGTAATCGTATTGGCTTGCACTGTTAACCCATGAACGCTATGATGATCCCAAATTCAACTCCCTTCGTTCATAAAAATAAAAGTAAAAAACCATAATTCTCAAGATTTTGAGGCGAAAGCATAGCTGGGTTCCCAGTTCACATCTAGCAGAACTCCAGCCCCAGCTTACCTGGTGGTTTGCTTAACCTTGCCCTCTTAATGGGGGACCGCAGTGGCTGAGCACGTGAAACTCTCCGACCCTTTTCAGACCATGGAACTTTTTCACTCCGGACCCAACTCCATGTCCTGTCTTTTCCACTGTTCGGATTCATCATCCAATAGGAAAGCTGTAAGGGGAAGCTACTCCACTGTTTTCTCAACATTCTTTCGGTTTTCTTTCTTTCCTACGGGCGTACTGTCGTAGTCATTTCTTCTCTTGGTGATGTTTATGATTGATTTTTAATTAAGATTTTATTATTATACATTAAATTGAATTATATTACGTTATAAAAAACGAATATGGAAAAAAAGCTAATCCAGTTAAAATATTATATAATGTGTTGAAGGAAGACCGTGAAAAATGGTTATTAAATAAAATTGCACGGTCAGATTAGTGATAATCATCTTTGATATTTCAAATTTGCAACCTCATCTTGGTGGAATCTAGAATTGACGTGAAGGCATGGTATCCTGTAGAGAGCATCATCATCCAATGGGGCTGTGCAACATGTCCCATGTCCCCGTCACCGTCACCGTCACTGAAGCGAATATTAAAAGTGGATTTTAGGACCCACCGATTGATTCATCATACGGAGGAGCACTGGCGGTTCCGAATAAATGCTTTCTTTTATTTACAAATAGATAAAAGGGTGAATATCTGCCGAGGATCAGAAGGAGAGTGACTTTCATGGTGTTGTATAACGTGGGGTAGTGAGCATAATGGATATAAGTCCAATAATTGACAATGTACGCATCCTTAGCTTGAAAGTTGAGTCCTCGGCTTGCCTAAGCCGCTCAATTTGCGAATCTGCAGTCACTCCTTACGACCACATAATTACATTGCATGAATCCGTCTTCCATGCTTCCCGAACTGTCTGTACAATCTGGTGATGCCTGTTGTTTATGTCTGATGATATTGGAATAGTTTGTTTTTAATTCAATAAAAAAAGAAAGTTCATCACAAAATATTGATCAGCCAAGGAAAAAATTATGAAATTGGCATTGGAATTTAAGTACAATCAATGAGGGATTTTTAGAATAGTTTTTATCTCGAATAGAAGGCAGGAGGTTTATCTGAATTGAATGCTAACAGGGTTTTTTAATATATTTTCACGGTTAATATATATTATTTCTAAATTACAAATTTTAATAGCCCAATAAATTTTATGTTCAAGTTTCACAAGCAAATAATAAGATTTTTATAAACTAATCTATAAGATAATATACTTAATGATATTTTATAAGGAGTTTAATAATTTTAAAGTACATCATTAAATCTTAAAGACTAGTTTTTCCTGTTAGAGTTACTGTTTTCTCCAAGATTTGTTTGATCTTCCTATTAGTAAGTTCAATTTATTTACTTGTTTAAAGGTGATAAAGAGTGATAATTTTGTATGTGATTCCATATTTTTCATTAAAAACTCAAATGACTTGTTGCAAAAATGTATTCCACCATCACTTATCATGACTTGAGGGATTCCAAATCAACTCAAAATATTTTTTTTCAAAAATTTTATCACTGTTTTGTGATCATTGTTGTCATAACTATTTTTGGGCTCCAGCACAAAGAAGAAGAAAATACAAAAAATAAAAAAATATGTTTGAAAAAAATAAAAAAAATAAGAACAATGAGAAAAGGATGCCAAAATGCTCAAAAAATGGTTAAAAATTAGTTGAGGAGGTTAAAAAATACAAAGAGTAAAATTCGACAGTATTTTGTTGATTGATGAGAGCTCTATTGATAAAAAAAAATTCAATTTAAGGAAGAAAAGTTGAAAATCAAATGATTATGGACTCAATTAAATTTTATTAAAAGTTTAATTGAGTTTATGGAGGTTTTGATTGTAAGAAAAATTAATTTTGGAGTTAATTTGGGCTTTAATTGGAAGAAATCAAAGTTCTGGGGTCAAATTATAATTTTTGAGAGTTAATTTGGTCAAATCAGGAGCTTATTTGCATAAATATTGAAGTTTGATGGCTAATTAGAGACTTAATTGAAGAAATCCGAAACTAAGAACTAAACTGGGAAAGACAAGTAATTAGAAGGGCTGTAATTAAAACCAGATTTAGGACCCAATTGAAGAAATTAAAAGTTTATTGCTTAATTAATGGTCAAATTGCATAACTTCAATACCAAGAACCAAAGTGAAAAAGACAGTCAACTTTAGGGCTGCTATTTGATTTTTGGCAAGGATGCAATTGGATAGATTTTTTTAATTAAAATTACAATTTAGGACTTGAATGAACAAATTACAAAATGAGGACCAATGTTAACTTTAACATATTTTGTTGTTTTTTCCTTTTAAATGAACTGACATGTTTTGCCCAAAATGGCATCGTTTCATGCACTGTTCACGCAAAAAAAAAAGAAGGAATAAGGAGAGCAGGAGGGACAAACAAAAAGAAAAAAAAGAAAAGCAAAGAGGGAAAAGAGAGAAATGAAGAAGACAGACAAAGAAGTGGAGCAGAGGAGAGAAGAAGTAGCGCAACCGGGTCCAACCACCATCTCTGCTGCTGTAAGTCACTTGATACAACCAAAAGATTGATGTCTTCTCAAAAGTGCAGGAGTGTCGAAGTAATAAATAACCCAGCAAGACCGAAGTCGAACCATAAGAAGGCTAATTATATAAATTATAAATAATAATACGACAACAACAACAACAATAATATTAGTGGTAGTGGTAGTGGTAGTGGTAGTGGTAGTGGTAGTGATAGTAATAATAATAATAAAGAAAACTTTGAGATGTGATATTGATATAAAGATTAAATAATGATAAAAATAATTGTCAAGGTTAGAGGATCCACTAATGGTATTTCAAACAAGTATAATATAAACTCTTATTACTCAACTAGAAACCACACATAAAGGAGATTCTAATCAGATTATAAATTGTTAACATGATTACATTAATTATCTTATTGAATAATACTAATACTTATAAATGTTGTCAGGTATTCATGATTATAACTTATATTAATAACAAATCAAGTTCTTTTCATAACACAGGTGTCGGTTATACCATACGGTTTGTGATATGAAAGTGCAAAGTATTTGTTGTACCAAGGTTATACAATATAAATCTAGATTAACCATTTAATAAGCAAAGTATTAAGAGTAAATAAAATAACAAATACAAAATATGTTAGCATCAAACATTAAAGTCCATGTTGAGTTTATACTATACTTATTCTTACACCATTAGTATAATATTTTCACCTTGATATAATAAACTTAACTAAACATAATAAAAGAGAAAAACATAAATAAGATACAAGTTAACTAAGTAAAGGAAACAAAATGAGAAGTATAAACAAAAGATTAATATAAGCAAAACTTAAGCATTATAATAAAGAGAAAGTAAGAACATGATTTTGATTTATACCTAAATGCATGACAAATATCTCCTTTTATAGGTCAAAATTAGAAACTATACGGTTTGGGATAATCCTTATTTATTTGTTGACTAATTGTTGAGTGGATGGCTATATCTTGACTTGGTGATAATCCTTATCTATTTGTCTGAACAAAATGTCATTACTAACATCAAAATTTGAACAGAATTAAACATGAAAGTTCTATAAAATTGTCTCATCTTTCTAAAAAAAATAAAATTAAGGTCATTTGGACTCTTAGAACTCGAGATATGGGCTGAACAATGAATAGTGTCTAAGCTGCAGGACATATTCAGACTTCTCTGTTGTTGCTAAAATTTGGACTTCCAAACAATAAAATTGAGTCTTACCTTTCTATGAATGTTTTAGGCCCATGTCTTAGCTTTCCATCCATATAGAGCAGACCTAAATCCAAGATCTACAGCTCCAGATATGACCTAATGACTAAACAATATTCTAGTTTGGGTTGAACCATGATTTCTTTTCTAAGTTGGACCCTTTCTTTGACATTTCAATTTTAGTACTTAAAGTCATCAATCAATCCTTTTATTTATGTGATAGGCCTGTATTGAAAATGAATATTTACTATAAATTAAAGATATCTTATCATATTAGACTTGTTATTATAAAATATATTTTAGTTAAGGAGTTATTGATACTTTAAGTGCAAAATAATGATATAAAACCTTGATAAAAATACATTTTTAAGTATTCATCACCACTGTAGACGACAACAGCCAAGTCTCTTCGCGCTAGGTACTGCTTCTCTCCTCCTCTAATCCATCTTCTATTTTCCTTTCATTTGCATGCAGAACGTGAGCAATTCATGTTCCATAGCAAATGAATAATTGGTTGGTTACTGTGCACAGCACAGTAACGAGCCAATTATAATTTTTTGGGTTGGTTGTGGCCTATTTTGTTTGATGTATTGGTGCTAGCCCATTTTTATCTTTTGTGCCGGTGCTGGCACCTTTTATTTTATTCCTACAAGTGCATGAGAGTGTGGTCACGTACATCAAATGGTAGACTTTATAGGGTATCCTCATCATTTTTAGAAAATATGGCCGAAGAAGATAATCAATCACTTCATAATGAGAATAATGAGAATAATCGTGCTAGAACACTTAGAAATCACATGAATCTCATAAGAACAAGTGCACCATTATGCATAGTTTTTCCTCCCGATGCATCTCATTTTAATTTTAAACCAGGTACTATTCAACTTTTATCTTCTTTTCATGGCTTAGAATTGGAAAATCCACACTTGTATTTAAGGGAATTCGAGGAGGTCTGCAACACATATAATAATTTAAATTGTAGCATGAACACCATCAGATTAAAACCTTTTCCTTTTTCATTAAAAGATAAAGCTAAAACATGGCTACAAAATTTGAGACTAGGATCCATTTGTGCTTGGGATGAAATGCAACAACAGTTTTTAAAGAAGTTTTTTCCATCTCATAGAACAAACTCTTTCAAAAAACAAATCACCACTTTCACTCAAAAACCAAGAGAAACATTTTACCAATATTGGGATAGACATCGAGACTTGCTTAGTACTTGCCCTCATCATGGTTTTGAAACATGGAAATTGGTTTCATATTTTTATGAAAGGTTAACACCTAGAGATAGACAAATAGTTGAATTGATGTGCAATGAAACTTTTAAAGATAAAGATCCTGATGAAACAATGGATTACTTAGACTTGTTAGCTAAAAATGCTCAAAATTGGGACACCGCAGGTACTTATAAGGCACCAAGTAAAACTCAACCTTATACATCTAATGGAGGTATGTACAACCTTAGGGAAGATCATGACCTTCAAGCTAAGTTTGCATCTTTAGCTAAAAAAGTCGAGGCACTAGAATTAAAAAAGAGTGGTCAATTAAAATCTGTTGAAAACATTGTGTGTCAAATATGTGAAACAAATGAACACTCAACCAATAATTATCCAACCTTGCCTTCTTTTAAGGAATGTCTCCATGAACAAACTCATACTTTAAACAGTTTTCAAAGGACCAACCACAACCTATACTCACAAACATACAATCCTGGTTGGAGAAATCACCCAAATTTTAGTTGGAAAAGTGAGAACAATAATGCACAAACTTCACAACCACCATTTCAAGCACACCATAATTTCTAAAATTCTCATAGATATGCACCTCCTTATACTCCACCTCCTAGAAGAAATCTTGAGGAAACATTGCATGCATTCATTGAAAAGCAAGAGGCAATCAATACTCAACTTGCTCAAAACATGATAGATTTTAAAGATACTCTTGTAAAATTAACATTTGCTCTCAATTTCCAAGAGAAAGGTAAGTTTCCATCTTAACCATAACAAAATCCCAAAAGGCAATACAATGCAAATGCAAGTAGTTCCAGAAACCAACACATGGACCAAGTCAAATCAGTCACTACTCTTCGTAGTGGTAAGATTATTGAAAAACCCTCTCTTAAACCTTATGAGAAAGATGATGAGTCAATCTTTAAGGGTAAGGAAGGGGTTGAATCTGAAAATTACAAAGAAAAGACTGATTCTCCGCCAACACTTCTATTTCCTCAAGCCACGACCAAACAAAGGAAAGTCAATCACAACTCTGAAATTTTTAAAACTTTCAAACAGGTAAGAATCAATATACCTTTGCTAGATGCTATTAAATAGATTCCTTTCTATGCTAAATTTTTGAAAGATCTATGCACTGTGAAGAGGAAACTGAATGTGAAAAGGAAAGCCTTTCTAGCCGAAGAAGTAAGTGCTATTCTTCATAACAATAATGCTTTGAAATATAAATACCCCAGTTGTCCTACAATTTTTGCTTTATTGGAGAGCATAAAATTGAAAGAGCCTTACTTGATCTCGGTGCTAGTGTGAATTTACTTCCATATTCAGTTTTTCAGAGTCTCAATCTAAATGAGTTAAAACCAACTTCTATAACTCTTTTACTTATTGATAGATCTATAAAAGTACCTAGAGGAATAATTGAAGATGTGTTAGTATAAGTTGATAAATTCATTTATCCTGTGGATTTTATTGTCTTGGACACACAACTTGTTGAAGTATGTAACTCATTTCCTGTTATTTTAGGACATCCATTTCTTGCAACTTCTAATGCATTGATTAATTGTAGGAATGGACTGATGAAGCTATCATTTGAAAACATGACATTGGAGATGAATATTTTCAACATTTGCAAGCAACCTAGAGATGATAATGATTTACAAGAAGTGGACTTTACTGAAAAATTAATTCATGATCAATTTCCAACCACTTCCAGTGAAATTAAGATTGATGAATCTGATGATTTGCAAATGATTTATTTTCAGAAAGAATCAAAGACAAGTAATTGGAGGCCATAAATTGAGGAATTTCCACCAGGATCAATTAAGTCCATACCTTCAAGTGTTCAACCACCAAAACCTGATTTGAAGTCGTTGCCATCCAATCTCAAATACTCATTTTTGGGAGAAAATGAAACTTTTCCGGTAATAATCTCTTGCAAACTTAATGCACATCAAGAAGGTAAGTTATTACAAACTCTGAAAATGCACAAAAATGCATTAGGATGGACCATAACTGATATAAAAGGAATTAGTCCTTTGATTTGTACACGCAGAATTTATTTAGAGGAAAATGCTAAACCCTTCAGAGAAATGCAACGAAGGCTAAATCCTAATATGAAAGAAGTAGTGAAAAATGAAGTCATTAAGCTTCTAGATAATGAAATCATTTATCCTATTTCTAACAGTAAATGGGTAAGTCCTATCCATGTTGTACCCAAGAAGTCTGGAGTTACTGTGATAACAAATGAGAACAATGAGTTAATTCCCACTAGAACTGTTACTGGTTGACGCATGCGCATTGACTATAGGAAACTTAATTCAATGACTAGAAAAGATCATTTTCCTTTACCTTTCATGGATTAAATCCTAGAAAGAGTTGCAGGTCATGAATTTTATTGTTTCCTAGATGGCTATTTGGGTTACAACCAAATTCAAATTGCATTGGAAGATCAAGTTAAGACTACTTTCACATGTCCATTTGGTACTTTTGCATATCGAAGGATGCTTTTTGGATTATGTAATGCACCAGCCACATTTCAAAGATGCATGCTTAGTATATTTAGTGATATGGTTGAACATTTTCTTAAGATTTTCATGGATGATTTTTCTATTTTTGGCGATTCATTTGATGATTGTTTGACTAACTTAGAAAAGGTTTTGACTAGGTGTGAAGAGAAGAATCTTGTGCTGAATTGGGAAAAATGTCATTTTATGGTAACAAATGGCATTGTATTTAGACACATTGTTTCATCAAAAGGAATTGAGGTTGACAAATCTAAAATCGAGTTAATTGTAAAATTATCAACACCAAAATCTCTTAAAGATGTTAGATCATTCCTAGGATATGCTGGTTTTTATAAAAGGTTCATCAAAGATTTAAGTGTAATATCTAAGCCTTTAAGTAACCTTCTAACAAAGGATACTATTTTTGAATGGACTGAACATTGTGAAGAAGCCTTTGTTAAACTTAAAAACTTGCTTACTTGTGCTCCTATTATTCAACCTCCCGATTGGTCATTACCTTTTGAAATAATATGTGATGCTAGTGATTATGTCGTAGGTGCTGTTTTGGGACAAAGAAAAGATAAGAAACCTTATGTAATTTACTATGCAAGTAAAACTTTAAATAGTGCTCAAAAGAATTATACCACCACTAAAAAAGAATTACTTGCAGTAGTATTTGCATGTGAAAAATTCAGATCTTATCTTGTTGGCTCACCTATTGTTGTTTTTAGTGATCATGCAACATTGAAATATCTTCTTTCTAAGAAAGATTCTAAGGCTAGATTGGTGTGGTGAATTTTATTACTTCAAGAATTTGATATCACAATCAAAGATAAGAAAGGCAGCGAAAATTTTATCGCAGATCACTTGTCAAGATTGACAGCAAATTTGAAAATTGACATCACACCAATTGATGACTACTTTCCCAATGAATCTTTACTTTCTGTCTCTACAATGCCTTGGTTTGCTAATATTTTCAATTTTCTTATTTCAGGACAATTGCTAACTCATTAGAGCACCCAAGATAAAAGAAAGTTCTTGAAGGAAGTGAAGAACTTTTATTGGGATGATCCTTATTTATTCAAATATTGTCCTAATCAAATATTTCGAAGATGCATCCTTGACAATGAAGTAAGTAGTGTCATTAAATTTTGTCATTCTGAGGCATGTGAGAGTCATTTCTCGTCAAGAAAGACAATTGTAAAAATCTTACAAAGTGGATTTTATTGGCCCACCATGTTCAAAGACTCACATGCATTCTGCAAGTCTTGTGAAAATTATCAAAAGTTGGGATCTATTTCAAAACGTCACATGATGCCTTTAAATCCTATTATTGTCATTGAGATCTTTGACTGCTGGGGTATAGATTTCATGGGTCCATTCCCTCCATCATTTGGTTTCTTATACATATTAGTCGCAGTAGATTATGTTTCAAAATGGATAAAGGCAATTCGAAATTGAAACAATGATCACAAAATAGTGATAAAGTTTTTGAAAGAAAATATTTTGAGTCGATTTGGAGTTCCTCGAGCCATAATAAGTGATGGTGGAACACATTTCTGCAACAAGCCATTTGAGTCTTTAATGAAGAAATATGGAATCACACACAAAGTTGCCACCCCTTATCACCCTCAAACAAGTGCACAAGTAGAGCTTGCTCATATGGAGATCAAACATATTTTGAAGAAAATAGTGAACCCTAATAGGAAAGACTGGTTTTTAAGACATAATAATGCACTTTGGGCTTATCGAACTGCTTATAAAACATCATTAGGTATCTCACCTTATAGACTAGTCTATGGAAAACCTTGTCACTTGCCTATGAAACTTGAACATAAAGTTTATTGGGCTATTAAAGCTTTCAATTCAAATCTAGATGATGCTAGTCAACTACAAAAATTACAAATAAATGAGCTTGAGGAAATAAGAAATGATACATATGAAAATTCAAGAATTCATAAAGCAAGAATTAAAGAGTTTCATGAAAATAAAATACTAAGAAAAACATTCAATGTTGGTCAAAAAGTCTTGCTTTATAATTCTCGACTGTATTTATTTCCTGGAAAATTAAGATCAAGATGGAGCAGTCCTTTTATTGTGAAACATGTGTATCTATATGGGGCCTACGACATCGAGAATCCAAAGAATGGCAATGTTTTTAAGGTAAATGGACATCGTCTAAAAGTTTACTTTGACAATTGTTCAGTTGAACATAACTGTATTAAATTGGGTGATCTTGTATATAAAGATTGATTTTATTTTTTTTGAGTGATTTTTGCTAGTTTCTCTCACCCCGGTCAAATGGCGAATAACGGTACTCCGTGACTTAAGTTAGTTCTTTCAGTTTCCCACAATAACTGATATTTGTGTATATATTTGTGTAATTCTTTGAATCTCTCTTCCAATTCTCATTTGAAAATGGACACTAATCTTGAAAAATTAAAAAAGTATTTTCCCACTCTGCCTCAAAATGTGATTACAAAAATTTACTGTACTAGATGTGCAAGATTGAGATTGTTAATAAATCATGGAATTCCTGAAGATATTCGCTGGTTGATTGAAGCAAAAGTTCAATTATCAGGTGAGTCCTCTAAATCTTTCATTTCACACATGCCTGGAACAGATAAAAGCACTTTTACAAAGAAACGTCGTGCAAAATGACTGAAAGTCTGTCATTGATGTGCTAGATGGACTTGTAATGCACAATGTCGTTCTTTAGGAATAGTATCTATAAACCGTGAAGATAAAATACAATTCATTAAGGATGGCCTGAGTAAGGAGTTTTTAGATAATCTTCTATTGACTCTTGAGACGCATCCTAGTGGAGATGTGCATCGTGTAATTCATGATTTATGGCTACTATTTCATAAAGAACATGATTGACCTAGTCTTGGGAATCTGACTAAAAAAGACCATGTTTGCCAGTTTTTAAGAAAACTGGATGGGAAGCCTATCCCCGATCCATAGAGGGCATTTAAGCCATTCTTGGACGTAAAACCAAGGGAAGATGTGAGCCATAATCACAACTACCTGTATATACATATGCTTTTTTAAAAGTAAATAAATAAATAAATAAAGAGAGAGAAAGAGAGAGAGTGTGAGACTCTAGTTGGCCTACATATAAGTGGTATGATTGCCTTTCTAATTTCTCATCTATAAAATCCTCTCTTCCTTCCTTTCATTTCTACTCAACCCATACATTCAATAAATACAGAAGTGTGTAGAAATGGCAAGTTTCTCAAGTCATCAAATAAAAAGTATTTGTGTTTTCGGTGGATCTAGTCCTGAGAAAGAAAAGGAGTTTTTAGAATCAGCAAATCATCTTGGTCAGATGCTAGCTGAGAGAAAGATTCATTTAGTGTATGGGGGAGGCAGTCTGGGATTAATCAGAGGTGTGTCAATAGCTGTATTTTTAGGAGGTAGTCAAGTTTTGGGGGTCGTTCCCGAAGCTTTAGCATAAGGAGATATCATTGGAAAAACAATTGGAGAGGAACTTTAGGTCTCCACAATGTCAGCGCGAATGAATGCAATGTTTAACCATGTGGATGCCTTCATTGCTTTACTAGGTGGTCTAGGCACATTGGAAGAGATCTTTCATATTTCCTCTTGGGCCCAACTACACATTCACCATAAACCCATATGTTTGTTAAATGTTAATGGTTATTATGATAAGTTGTTGTCTTTTCTTGATCATGCTGTGGAACATGAATTTCTAACATCTTCTGCACGACAAATCATAATCTCTGCTGCTACTGCTGAACAATTGATTGACCAACTACAATCTTCATTCTTGTAAGTGATCCTTTCATGAGTCGCATAAATTGGTCAACTAAGGAAAGCCGTAAAAAGCTTAGATTGGATTTGAGCCTTCATTTGTGAATCTTTATATCTTTTGGTTTTATTATTGTGTTTTGTTATTACTTATATTTGTTTTAGGTTTGTTAATGTTCGTTATTTCAGGTGATATCTTCTATACTCTATCTTTCTACCTTTAAACATTGAGGATAATGTCTCATTTTAGTTAGGGGGAGAGGGTAGTAGCTAAAAAAAAAATTGTGTTTTCTATTTCATAAAGCATGTGCAAAATTGTTGTTACTATGATGATAGAGTAAGAAGAACTTTTATGACTCTTGAGACGCATCTTATAACCATTATTAACAAGGTCTATTATAATACTTCATGAAATATTTAGATTTACAAACTCTCGCATTGTTATTACTTAATTCTGCTCATATACTTATTTAACATGTATTCTTAAACCTTAATTTACACACACACACTTTACATATGATTGTGGGTTGTATATTGGATTATTACATTATTCATTTGTTAAAGGTAACAACTAAGGGAAAAGGGATTGTATATAATTAAAAAAATAAAAAAATAAAAATGAGAATAATAAAAATATAGATAAGTTTGGTTTCGTAGCCTCCCTAACCTAAGCAATTAAGCCTGAAGGGGTGTTTTAACACCTAATACCCTAAAGTCAACTGACTTGGGAGTTATTGGCCCAACACTTATTACATGGGTTAAGAAGAAAAGCTTAAGGGAATCAAACATTGCACTATCTACATATCAGTATCTGCGACCCGAGTTATTAAGCTCGTAGGGGTGTCTTAACACCTAATGCCCTAAGACCAACTGGTTTGGGAGTCATTGGCCGAAAGCTTGTTACATAGATTAAAGATGTATGGTGTTTTTGAATTATATGTATATATATATATATATTTAAAAAAGAAAAAGAAAAAAAAGACAAATAATAATCCCAATCCAAGGAAGTTAACCTTAAACATTGGAACAAAAATATTGTTTTCTTCCAAGAAAAGCCCCATAATTATGTATTGATACATTAAGCACAAAAAAAGGTTTATGAATATCTTGTTAAGAGGTATTGAGCAGGTATATAAATTTAACGAGAGTTTGTTTATCTGGATAGATTAATGGAAGTTAAATGATGAATACCTTGCTTTGTGGAATTTGCAAATTGTTTTTCTATTTTAACGCTTTGATTACTAGAAACTAGTAATAAGCTGGTTGGAGGGTGTGATTGGTACTTAAAAGTGCATTTTTATCAAGGCTTTATATCATCATTTTGCACTTGAAGTATCAATAACTCCTTAACTAAAGCATGTTTTATAATAATATATCTAATAATATAAAATACCTTTAATTTGTGGTAAATGTTCATTTTAAATGCAGGCCTATCACATAAATGAAAGGATTGATCAATGAATTTAAGAACTGAAATTGAAAGGATAAAGAGATGGCCAAACTTAGAAAAGAGATGTCGGTGCAATCCAAACCGGAACACTGTTCGGTAATTTGGTCATATCTGGAGCTATAGATCTCGGATTTAGGTCTACTTTATATATATAGAAAGGTAAGATATAGGCCTACAACTTTCATATGGAGCCCAAGATCTAAAAAGGTCATTTACAAGTTCAAATTGTAGCAATAACAAAAAAAACCCGAATTTATCCTCCAACCGGAGCACTGTAAGGGAAGAAGAGAAGGAATGTGTTTATTTATAAGAGCACAAGATTTCAAACCTTTTTTCTATTTACTCAAGCTTCCTTTTATATTTTTGACTTACTTCATACAATATGTAATGGCTAAAGATGTAATCTCGTAATAATAAATTAATATTATTTTATTATTCGTGTTATCATATCTCATTAATATAAGCATGAGTTGCTTGTTCGTAATTAATAGGATGTGATAGGTATCATAATTCCTAACCCAGACTTATAGAAGAGGAGGCTTAGAGTGGGGTTACTTTTTAGCTAGACGCTAAACCCAAGAGGAATTTAATCCAATTGTCCATTAAACCCAAGTGTAATTGGGTTTAGCAGTACACTAACCCAATAGGAATTGGGCTCAATGTTACACTGAACGAGGAATTAGGCTTAGCTGTACGTCGAACCCAAGCATAATTGGGTTTAACTGTATGCTGAGCCCAATCATACTTGAGTTCAGCAGTATGTTGAACCAAATAGAAGTTAGGTTCATCGTTATGCTGAACATAAAAGGAATTGGGTTCAGCTACATGCTGAACCCATATGTGTTCAAGTTTAGCATTACGCCAGACCAAATTAGAGTTGGGTTCAGTATTTTGCTAAACTCAAGAGTAATTAAATTCAGCTTGTATGCTGAATCTAAATGTGGTTGAGATTATTTGTAGGCTGAACCTAAAAAAATTGAGTATGAACGCATCATAATCCAACTTAGAATTGGACGCAAGCGTACTCCGATCCAATACAACATTGGAAGTGAAGAAAATATAATCTCATTTTGGATTGTCATTTTTGTGTGATGACCTTTAAAATACGAGAGGTTTTTAAAAAAAATCATGATTTATAATAAATATTTTAGGATTTTGAAATCATATGCATGTATAGAAGTTGAATCTAGCTGTTTGGAAAAAAACTAATAACCATAACATACCCATATTGTTATTTAAAGACAAATTATATTATTATTATAAATCTTGAGTTCTTGCATATTATATATACACATATTTGATCAAGAATATTATACACATATTTGTATAAAAATAAATGGGGATAGCCCTTAACATTTTTAAATAATGGTGCGAGATGCCCTTCATTGAATCTATTATTCACCTAATATGTTGAAGGTTGTTGCTTACTAGGGACAAATACGATTTTTTCAAATTATTTTAAGTTATAGTTAGTGTGCTAAACAACTCAGCTTATTGCTTTTTAAAAGAACGTATGTAGCTAACATTAATAAGAGCGTAATATTAAAAATAACATAAATATATTGCTCTAATTCCTCATAAGTATCTCCATTGCCTTGCAGTTTCCTTTGGCTTTACACATTTCTGGTTGGACGTGGAAAATCATCAATATTGATATCATAATGCATGGAAAGAAAGTGTATGAAATAAGAAAAAATCCATTAATAATGATTACATATATATTCGTAAAGAAATTAAGAGATCCCACGACCTTAATTCATAGTCTTGTAAATTGATATAGGATGAATCCAGATTGTGGCTAGACAAAATCAACTTAGCTTAATTTTAACAATATTATCTTAATTAAGTATATTTAAAAATAATATTCAAATATTTTTTTATTAAAACATTGAGATTGCGGTTGAGTAGGTTGAGATCAATCTAAATTTTTAACATGGTCAAACAAAATCATTTAAAAAAAAAAAATTAGCTAGAGTCGAGACAGTCTAGATCCTAGGCCACGGATTTAAGCTTTATAATTATGCATTCTATTACGAGGAAGCCAAGATAACGCACACGTCTCTCCCAAATTACATGCACCTACCTAATTAACTTCAACCTTGACATAACATATTTCGATTAAATTATGATTATAAAAAAGACTATGATTAGTGACTAAAAAAAAGTAGTCCATGGGAATAGGAAACCATAGAATATGACATTTTGAAGTTGAGCTTAGATGACCAGATAGAAACTTGGAAGGAGAAGGAGAAAAAGAAAAACAATGCTTTCGAAGGGAAGCATTTTTTTTAATTTAACCTTTCCCCAGAGTCTATACCAACCCACTCTCTCGTGAATTTGTTAAAAGTTTGATGACAAATAATTGCTTAGAAATTTTTTCCTAGAACAAATCTAAAGAAAGTTTATTCTAGCTAAGTGGATTAAAATGTAAATAATTAAATAAGTGTATTTTTCTGAATACACATAAAGATAACAAATATATGATTTTTAATTAATATTTTTTAAAACATTTATTAATATATAAATTAATTTGAAAACAAGTATATTTATCAAATAATAAAAATAATCCAAATGATTAGGTTCAAGTCTCAACCATAACAAAATTAGAGTTGTAACATGAAATTTGGTTTGAAAATACTTTTCTATGTACAATTATTAAAATGAAGTAGGTTTTGTTTAATGAATTAATTCTGAAATTCAAAAGTTAAAACCTGGTTTAATTTAAATGTTTTGGTATTCATCTAGCTAAACTCTTTAGATGTAGTTGGAATAATATGTAATCTAGTTAACATAATTAACCTTATAATAATGTTTTTTCGTATAGATGATATATTCTAAATTTGGATTTGACAACTATACTTTAAAGTACATCTAATAAATTCATGTCTTAACATGTGCTATTGATATGGCTTCTTTCCATGTAACTGTTTCAGGATTTCTAGAGCATGTTTATTATTATGGTAAAAAAAATATTTTTTAAAAAATTTAAAATTTTTTAAATTAATTTTTATTTAATATCTTTATATTATTTTAACATGCTAATATTATAAATTTTTTTAAAAATATATTTTAATAAATTTTTAAATAAAAAATATTTTAAAAAATAATTGTTAAAATAAGAAGAAACTGTTCCTTAATAGCTTTAACTGTTTGATCACCAATCCCGCCAATAGAATGCTTTGTTGAACGTTAGAGATTTGATCGGACAGATGATAATCAATAACGAGCATTGGCTAAGCTTTTTTACCGCATGTGTGGGTCTGTATTGGAGACCTACAATATAAAATTGTTTAAAGAAAAATTACATAAATAAACCACTATTCTTGCCTTTGCCAGGAAAGTGTATTAGATTGACCTAAATAGCCAAAGAATTTCTCTTCTAGATTTTTTTTATCTACTATTTCTGCCAATTTGGCTTGATCATTTAGGATATTTTATCTTTGAAATAATAAAATTAAAAATTAAAACAATTATGATTTTTTAATGAGATGTAAGTAGTCTTTGCTATTTTTAAAATTATTACCTATTTTTTTATAAAAAACCAAAACAAAAAAAAAATATAAAGTAAATCAATAATTTTTTTTTATGTTTTCTTCAAATATTCAAATAATAATGAGTATTTCCCTACTTTAATCCTTCTAAATACACTAAATTAATTTAGATTAATATAAATTCCAACCAATGTGGCTAGATTGAGAAAAAATCAAGATTCTTGGTAGTTAGATGGAAATTTGTCATAGGGATATGTTACTAACAAATCACACAAAAAGCCTAGCAAATATATTTATAGATCAGTAAAATAAAATTAAGCCTCATGAAAGCTTGATTATGTCATACCAACTGTTAAAAAATTATCTCAACTCAATAGTTTATGTTATTAAATGAGATCCTAAAATATAATTTTTATTGTTCTCTCACATACTCCCTCAAATGAAAGTTTTTTAAGTTTGAAATCTGTATAGCCTCATATTATTTTATTCTTAATTTTTATCAAATAAATAGAAATGATGAAATTCAAACTCGTGATCACTTGATTATCAATATTCTAATATCATGTTAAAGAACTATTTCAATCTAATAGCTTAAACTACTATGTGAGATTCCAAGATATGATTTATTATATTCTTTAATACCAACAATTTGGACATAAAAGGTTATTGTTACCCCAAGTTGGAACCTCGCATAAATATACAAATAAATAAAAAATTAAAAATATATTAATGAAAAAAACATGAAGAATATCCACAATAATTGTCAAAGATTGGTTGAGGAGAATCAAAACACCAAAAGTTGAAAAATTGATAGCTTAATTTTTATCAATAAAGGTTTTATTAACAAGAAAAGTTTAATTTAGAAAGAGAAATTTAAAATTGGATGTTTAATAACTTAATTGATATTTTAAAAGGTTTAATTGCAAGAAAAATTGGTTTTCAAATCCCATTCAGGCTTTAATTGGAAATTTTGTTTTGAAGTTTAGGGTTGAATTGCACTTTTAAAAAGGTAATTTAGTCAAATTATAGACATAATTGTATAATATATTGAAGCTAGATAGGCAATTAAAGACTTGATTGAAAAAATTTAAAATCAAGAACTAAATAGTGAGATGCATAGGACTTTAGAGACTTAAATCAATAAACTTAAGGGTCAAATTAAAGACAATTAAGAGTTTTATGATCAATTGAGAATCAATTTACACAAATAAAAAATTAAGGATCTAATTAAAAAAGATTTTAAACTTTATGGCTAATTATTAAGTTTAACAAGTACGGAACTGCATAAGACTAAATTGTTTTTTGGATTTTAATATTAGAATTTTGGTTTTTAATTTAATATCTATTTTTATGAAATCATGATTTCTAAGTAAAGTGACTAGATGTTAAATTCTTGTTACTTGAATGATTTCTAAGCTTTCTTTTGGTTTCTTGAAATCTAGTTTTTGATTGTTGTTTGGTGTTTTTGAATTATTCTTGATTTTTTTTTATATTTTTTTATTTTTGATATAAAAAATTATGTATTTTTATTTTTTAAAGTTTGATTCATGTTAAACTTTAATTTCAATTTTGGTTTAATTTTTTTATCAAATCAAAGTTTTTTTGTTTGATTTATAATTAAGTTAAAGATTTTAGATCAACCCGATCAGGTTAAGGGGTTTTTCAATTTTTTTTTAATGTTTTTATATTATTATAATATATTAATATAAAAAACAAGCTTTAAACAAATAAAAATATATTATTCTAATATATTTTAAAATTAAAAAAATTATTACAAAAATTTAACAATATAATATAATAAGACCAAAAATAAACTTTAAAAATAAAAAAATTATCATCATAATATATTTTAAAATTAAAAAAATTATTACAAAAATTTAAAATTATAATATAATAATATCAAAAATAAACTTTAAAAATAAAAAAATTATCATCATAATATATTTTAAAATTAAAAACTTTAAAAACAATACCACGATTTCAAAATCCTAATTCAAACTCAACGTCATTAATGTCCTGTAAAAAAAAAATTAATAAAAATAATTCACTCGAATCGATCGGATTGATTACTTGTAGATATCATCCATCAATTTAAACTCGATCAGTGCCTTTATCCTCTGCTGCAAAAATGAAGAAATTTCATCAAGTAAAAGCCATTCTACGCTACTTCGAAAGTTAAGAACTCGAATTGACCCGATGATGTATGAGTTTAAACCGAGTAATCTAACAATGCCCTCTAAGCTATGCCACAAAGGTTGTGTAAGCGCTCAAAGCGCGTACCATCCCCCATGCAACTTTATCATCATCCCCTGGATAAAGCAAAAGCCACTCCCCTTCATCTCTCTCTCTCTCTCTCTCTCTCTCTCCCGCCCCACCATGAAACTTTCTTGAAACTCCAAACATCCAGTTCCATGGTAATTTAATTCCATTCGAGGAGGAATTCAAATAACTCAAAAGGAAAAGGAAAAGGAAAAACTCCTTTTCCCAACTATGGTTTCCATTCAAGATTCCCACTCTCAATACTCCACTCCAAATCGCTTCCCTTTAACCTCAGCCTCTCCTTCCCCTATCAAAATCCACCGACACGTCGGCCGTTCCATGCGGACCATCCGCTCTACTTTCTTTCAGACAAGCTCCAGCTCCTTCGCTTCGCTTCCGAACAACTCAGCTGCTTCAACTCCCTTTGATTCTGAAAACTTAACTGAGTCTGTCATTGACATGCGACTCGGCGAGCTCGCGAAAACCTTAAATCAAAACAGCAATGGCAATCATGGCAGTTTTAAGAAAAAGTTGTTGTCGACGTCGTCTTCCTCGGAAGAGGAGTTTCTTGATATTGCAGAAGCTTTTTCTGATTTTTCTGCCTGCAGCTCAGATATTTCTGGAGAACTACAACGTCTTGCATGCTTGCCATCGGCTCCAATGCATGATGGTGAAGTGGAAGGGTGTGAAGAGAAGAACCCATCAATGGAAATTGTAGCTGAGCCTTGTCATGGGTTCTTACAAAGGGAATCTTTTTCCACGGAAATCATTGAAAGTATTTCTCCGGAGGATCTTCAGCCGACGGTGAACATCTGTGTTGACGGGTTACAGTCTCCGTCGATTACTGTTAAAAGATCTGCCGCGGAAAAGTTGAGGTTTTTGGCAAAGAATAGAGCGGATAACAGGGCGTTGATTGGTGAATCGGGGGCGATTTCTGCTTTAATCCCGTTGCTTAAACAAACTGATCCGTGGGCGCAAGAACATGCGGTGACGGCCTTGTTGAACTTGTCATTGTACGAGGAGAACAAGAAGAGGATTACGAATTCGGGTGCGATTAAGTCTTTTGTTTATGTGCTTAAAACTGGGACTGAAAATGCTAAGCAAAACGCGGCGTGTGCGTTACTTAGTCTGGCTTTGATTGAAGAGAACAAAAACTCGATTGGAGCTTGTGGGGCGATACCGCCATTGGTATCGCTTTTGATTAATGGTTCAAACAGGGGCAAGAAGGATGCATTGACCACATTGTATAAGATTTGTTCGATAAAGCAGAATAAAGAGAGGGCTGTGGCTGCTGGGGCAGTTAAGCCGTTGGTGGGGATGGTGGTGGAGGCAGGGGCAGGGATGATGGCGGAGAAGGCAATGGTGGTGTTGAGTAGTTTGGCTGCGATTGAAGAAGGGAGAGAAACAATCGTTGAAGAAGGTGGGATTGCTGCACTTGTTGAGGCTATTGAAGATGGTTCCGTGCAACGGAAAGAGTTTGCTGTTGTCACTTTGTTGCAATTATGTAATGATAGTGTTAGAAATCGCGGCTTACTTGTCAGAGAAGGTGCAATTCCTCCTCTTGTTGCGCTTTCGCAGAATGGGAGCATTCCCGCCAAGAACAAGGTAAATTTTTGTTGATTCTGATGGTTTCAGTGCTAGTTTTTACAGCTTTCAAAGTTAATTTTGATCCCAGTAGTAATTAGTTTGAGTTATTAATGTGTTGGTTGGAGTGGTATTGATGGTGGGGGTGGTGTTGGTGCAGGCTGAGAGGCTACTTGGGTACTTGAGAGAACCAGGGCAAGAGTCTGCTGCTGCTTCATCTTCAAGCCCTCAAAGAGGTGGTGGATTTTGATCTTTTTTACTATTCTTAGAGGTAATTACTGGTACTGATTAGAATGAGTGGTTGGCTGTTCTTGGTGTGTGTATATATAGGTAGTGTTTTTTGCATGGTTTGTACAGTGTGGATGATAAATTGGATGGAATGATTAGTAAATGAGAAATTAGGGTAAGCTAGGGAGAAATACTCATAGACTGACTTGCTTTAGATGTACGAGTTTGACTTGAACTAGGTTTTGGAAGTTGGGGGGTTTGTGATTCTGATGGAATTTCCACAGGAGGATTACTTGTTTGATTTGCGGGTTTTGGGTGGTTGATGATGGGAATTTGGGCTTGTTCCTTGTGCATTGTTTGGATGACCCAAATTCTGTTTACTGATTGTTCAAGTAAACTAGTGAAGATAAAAGAGCATGCTCCTTCTTGCAGCATGTTTTTATTGCATCTTGTAGCTTGGATTCCATGTATGTTGTGTTGATTTCAGCATTGCTAGTGGGCATTCTAGATTGACTAGATCTTATGCTGAAGATTGTGAACATTTTCTGTTCTCTTGATCTCTCTCCTCGTGGCACTAGATCGTCTGGGATTTTCAACCAGCACGGTGAATTCTCCTTTAGAGATGTCTCTGGTATCAGGAAAATGCGATCTTGTTCCTTGTATGGTCGCGTGCTTTCTGTCTAATAAAGAACAGGCAAGAAATATTTAAAATCTTATAATGTTGATAAGGCCTCATGCAAGTTCACCCAGTCAAGAATTACCCCTAGTGAGTGATTTTGCATCGGCAATCTGTGTTCATTTCCTCCTTGGATTACCATTTTTGTTGCTCAGAATTTCTGCTACCAGAAGGAAGGCGATGGTTTCATGCCTCCACCATTGTTAAGGGTTTGAATCTGAGGTCAGGAGTAGAGATAATATTTATTAGATGGAAGCACATGAACATGTCATGCATGGTAGGCCCCTTTGATCTCCTTGTCTTTGGTGTGAAGTCGTTTTTTGTGCTATGTGCTTTCCATCACCACCTGTCTGTCTGCTGTACTTTGATGGGAATACACTCTTGTGTGGTTAAGTTGCGTTTTGCTGCTTTCACAGTTTTAAAATTGTGAGGTTAATCAATATGCATCATAATTTTTAAAATCTATTTTTTCAAGTCATAAAAAGCTTCTACAAAGTCTATCATACACTGAGCCTCTATTTGTTTTGTTTTTGCAGTTAAAAAGTATATTTTATAAAAATTTAAATTTGTTTTGCTTTAATTAATATTTTTATATTTTTTTTATTTGTTAATGTGAAAAATAAATTTAAAAAAATAAAAAAATCATTTAAATAAAACAAATAGTATTTTAAATAGCACCCGCTAACAACATAATGCTAATTGAGTTCTAAATGTTTGTTTGTTGTGTTAGCTTGTATTTTTAAATTGTTTTTTATTTGAAAAATTGTTAAATTAATGTTTTTGCTTATGTCAAAAAAATAATATTTCAATTGGAAAACACATTTAAGTAACACTTTTAAGCATAAAAATAAGCCCTCGGAGAAAGCCACCAACCACTGAAATCGCACCATGTGTAGCATAAAAATCCTTGCAGCATTTTATAAACTTTCCTTGTCGTTGTTCAATGTGTAGCAGCTGGCATAGCAGGTATGTGGTGTCCTGCTACTTGTTAGGGTTTTTGATATTTTATAGAAAACGGGCTCAGAGGGACCAAATTCTCGGCGCTCACTGACATGATTTCTTGTTTGTTCTTCTTATTAATGAACAACTTGCTTATTATGGGAAGGTTAGGCAGGCTGCCATCCTCTCTCCAGCAACAATCCTTTGCTGTCGAAGTATATTTCCCCTCGAGAGTAGCACAGCTGAGAAAAAAAGAAACTTTGGAAAATATCATACGCAACAAGTTGAAATTCAAAGCATTATTATGTTCTTCTCAGCAGCGTAACCTTAAAAGAAATCAAAGGGTTGCATGCAACCTTTAAATTTGATTTATGATTTTAATATACTAATATTAAAAATAAAAGAAATTTTAAAAAATTATTTTAATTTTATTTTACAGGAGAAGTAATTTGACAAAATTTCATGCGTTAAATTACCAATACCGACAGCGCTTAAATTTTACCAGCTGTGTTATTTTTATATTAAAAAAAAAAGCCTCTGGATTTGGACCAACACATGTTAGAGTAGTGAGAACATTTTCCTGTGTGTTTTGACCAACTAAACAATTGCTAGATGATTTCTGAGGAAAGGGATGCTCTTATCCTATCAGCTTCTGCTGCCGCCACAAGCTTCCCGGTCATGGCAAAATATAGGTTTTTAATGAAGGGAACAACCGAAAATCAAGACCCTTGAGGCCGAGTGCCCGTTTTGGGCTTCAAGTATTTCGTTGCCAAGGTTGGCTCCCATGTCTGCAAAATGGCAGTCTGTGAATACAAACTGAAAAAGGATATTATAGACCTGGAATTATTGCTGGATAAGGACCTGGAGAAATTTGATTGAGTATATTGTTTAATTGATATTTATATTATTTTTTTCTCTAGAAAAATCTCAGTTCAAACCGAGCTACCAAGCTCGATTTAGCTGGTTGACCCTGAAAATCCACAACTCAAAGCATTATCTAGATCGAGTTCAAGTTAAAAAATAAAATAAAATATTGACCTGGTTAATCGGGCTAGATTGACTTGTGATCATGGACCTAGTTGAGTTGATTGTGAAAATTGAATGATTTAGCTGCAACATATAATTTTAATAGAAATAATCCAGCTATCTGGACATTTTTCTGAATCAAACCCTCTATTTTCGAAACAAGAAACGACAGGCCCACTTGAACATTCCTATCTTCACTGACCCAAGTGTGAACTTCCCGAGGTAGTCAGCGAAGTTCATGTCCAGCCATTTCATGGCCGCAATCTCAAAGCTAGTCCAAGGTAACTGAAGAGTGAACGTAGTCAAAATAATCAAGTGTCGGTTCCCCCCTTATCCTTCCACGCGGTTGTTTGCTAGGTTGCGAGCCGATTTGAAGCTTCGTAAAACACGAAGGGTTAGTACTCTAAGCAAATAATTAACTCCACAGGAAGTTGATCGAGAAAGATTCATTGTTATAGCTACATGGCTCATGCATAATTCAGTCAATTGGCAACAACAGGCTGCCCTAGTTTTATTCATTAAAGTAACAATGGAGCTGTTTACTTGTAACCAACCTATGTAATTGCAAACTAGGGTGTTAAAGGCAATTCTTTTATGCAGATTCAACTTGGTACTTGGATTTTTCTTTCTTTCCTCTAAATAATCTTGGTTTGTAGCCATCCTCTAGTAGCTTTTCGACCTCCTCAAATTGCAGGCCTTTAGTTTCAGGCACTAAGAAGTAGATGAATGTGAGGCTAATGGTAGAAATTCCGGCAAATAAGAAGAATGTGCCACCGGCACCAAGAGCTTCGGTGAGAGATAAGTATGATTCGCTGACAATGAGATTTGAACACCAATTGGACACAGCAGCAATACCTCCACAAACACCTCTATATCTCAATGGATAGATTTCTGAGTTCACAATCCATGGCACGGTTCCCATTCCAGGAGAATAGGAAATGATGTATAGTCCGAGGAGTATGACGGCAAGAAATCCGAATCTGCTTGGGCAACCCTTCTCGAAAAAAACACGTTTTTCTGCACGGCAGTCACCCTTAATAGCCTTGGTTGAATCCAGGCATGCTCCAGGATGGGTCTGTTCATGTAAAAAAAATCATTATCGGTGTCAGATTGATAAACTTGTACGCTTCTAAATGTTATTGAAGGACATAGTATGATCAAATTAACAGTAAAAACTCACTGAATATAGCAAGGGTTTATAGAAAAATTAAGTAATTCAGCATGCACAATGTATAGCCAAGCAATTGAGAAAGTGAAAGAACTAACTTCACTGACTGCATTAGCACAGAAACCACAATGAGCTTTCAAACAAGTCATGCAGCTCCACCTTGATGCATCCGAGGCTGTCAAGAAACGCGGACAAGTAGAGTTTGTTCCAAAGTGGGCTGTCTCAATCCCACTAACTTTAGGAGCATGATTAGAAGCTTCAATAAACACAACAGATAAGATCACGAGGAAGGAGATAATTCCGGTCATTGAAATAATCATCAACCTTCTCCTTCCATACCTGTCGACAAAACACATGCTAACAATGGAGCCAACCGCATTTAGGCCAGAAGTAATGAGAGAGAGTGTCAAGGCAACTGAGTTCAAAGCAAATCCAGCGAACTGAACTATAGTTGGGGCATAGTACATGACTGTATTTATACCCACAAACTGCTGAGCAACTTGAACAGTGATACCTGCATAGAGTCCCCTGCGAACTACCTTGTTTTTAAATGCACCCATCACTTTAGTTATCATGCCCTCTCCAATAGCAGCTTCATCAGCCTTCTCGGCTTCAACGGAAAATTTCAAGGCATTCAACTCATTTTCAACTTCATGAGCAGGATAGATTTTCTCCAAGATTGCCCTTGCCTCATCTACCCTATCCTGAATATCAAAAACGCATTGCAGTAGCACAAAACATCTTAGAGTGGAATGACTAGTCCGTGAGGACATCATTGTTTTTGCGAGATAACAAATTTCAATGTTCTATAATAGATTTAAACATGTGGGGAGTTTCTTTAAGAAGCATGATCATAACCTTTCTGTAGAGCCATCGAGGAGATTCAGGAAGTGATAACATCAACACAAATTGAACCACAGCTGGGACTCCAGCAACTCCAAGCATCCATCGCCAGGTTCCAGTAGCCTGAAACATGATTTTGAGACATTAAAACCTTGTTTAACTTCAAGAGGTTAAGGAGCAAGTAGTGATTGTCAGAACACATACCTTGGTGAAAGCAAGATTGATAAGATAAGACAGAAATTGTCCTCCAGTAATTAGCAATCCATTTGTGCTAACAAGAGCGCCTCTAATTCTTGCAGGTGAAGCTTCCGAGATGTAAAGAGGAGCAGTCATGGATGCCATTCCCACTCCCAAGCCAACAAAAATTCTTCCGATAACAATCACCCAAGGTTTTGGAGCTGCAGCCATGACAACTGCACCAAAAAAGAACACAACATCGGCACCTAAAATTGCCACTCTCCTGCCCCACCTGTCATTAATATATCCACCAAACGCAGCACCAACAATAGCTCCCGCGACAGCCATACTCACTATGGTTTCCTGCCGATATGAAACAAACTTATCAAAGCGAGAACACGGATGATACCAAAATATCTCTTTATCTCTTTCTCTCAAGAAAACAACACAAGTAAAACATATTTTAACTCACCTGCAGCCATGTTTTTCTGTCAACATCTTCAAAATCGTCACGAATGTAAAGCAAAGCACCAGAAATAACTCCTAAAAATTGCCATAACAAAAGACTCATTACTATGTTTTAATAAATCACAAAGACCACAAATTAAAGCAAACTTACAAGAGACAGACAGTCGTGAAAACCCATCCAAGTTACTAATAAAACCTATCCAAGAGTTGAATTTTTTTACCTGTATCGTAACCAAACAGGAGCCCTCCAATGCCAGCTGAAAGTGCAAGCCTCATAATATAAGGAGTCTTCCATACGGTCCTCCAGCACTCTGTAAACTCTGTCTTGTCAGCAGTGGCAACACCTCCTTCCACCATTTTTGCAGATGGAAGTAAATTTCAGAGGAGCTAACTGATAAATTGAGATACAATCTGCAAATTCACAGCCTTGAAAATTATCAGAACCTCATAAACACCTCTTTACAGTAAAGTCCATCGACGCTGACAACTATTGACACAAAGCATCAAATTCCTATGAAAAAATAAGACAAAACCTCGAATAGATCAAATTAAGAATCTTCACTATCTATAATGCCAAACGGAATATTAATCCTACATCAAACAACAGACCAAATCTGTCTAATAAACAAATGTAAATCAAGAATCCTTCATATATTTACACTCTCTCTGTCTTACTTCCTTGTCTCTGGGAAAAAAATTAAACACAAAGATTCTTTCAAATTATGCTTTGATTATCTTAATTATAACCACGCAGAGTACATTCAAAACAACCCAAAAAGAGAAAAAGGAAAATGAAACCTGTTACTACCTTCACTATAGACTGTTTATCTTCTTCTTCTAAACCCTTTTCTGGGTGCAAACAATGATGCCTTCTGTTGTTCAAATGGATATGCTCAAAGTACGAGTCCTAAATATGCGCTAAAATTCTATTACATGACACGGAAAGAGATAAAAATTGGTAATGATGATTTATCAAAGAAAAAAGAAGGTGATATTGACTTGGTTTCTTGATTTTTGGATCATGTAGTTAATACAGTACTTAAGGATTCCTAGAAGAAGTCTGACACATGTGAAACTTTTGACAGGGTGATGTTATCTTGTAAACAAATTCCCTCCTTTAAATGGATAAATTATGTGTGTGTATGTCCATATATACTAATAATTATATCCTTTTTTATGAAATTACCTTTCAAACTCTCAATTGCTAAATTTGTGAAACCTGCTACTGCAAAACAAATATAAATAGGTGATAATCAAAATAAGCGCATTGAATAAATAGGGCATTTTTTAAAAAAAAATAGAGCAGAAAAATCATGAAAATTAATTGAAAAATATATATAAAAAACATCTTGGTTCAATTCGGTTCAGCTTATATCCAAACCGAACTTTTCATGTCTCGAATTTTTCTCCACTGTAAGCCTAGAAATGCTTTTATTTACAGATATGTCTAGTATTTTGCTCTCAAAGAGTCAAAGATCCATTTCATATCCATTTAATCACTATAAATACTTGAGAACACTTAACTTCGTTTTGTTAGAAATAGATTGAAAATCTTAGTTTGATTCTATGTTTAAGAATTTTGATGGAGCTGGGCTCGCTTGGTTTAAAAAGCCAAATAAAAAACATAAGCCTGAAAAAGCTATTGCAATAATAAATTATATATTTTTTAATTAAAATATATTAAAATAATATATTTTTTATTTTTAATATCAATATATTAAAATTACAAACACGTGAAAAGAATAAACTTGATGATTAATTAAAGAGCAGAGGAAACCACCAAAACAACCACTCCTTAATTTTCACCACGGAAAGAACCTATCATCTTTAAAAAATAAAAATAATATATGAAAATGATATATGAAAATGACATATATGAAAATCACATCAACTTTTCCAGAGATATCTCCTTCCGTGTTTGAATGGTCATAAAAGGAAAACATGTGTTCTATAAATGTTCTCTTGATTAAATAATTTAAAGAGAAGAATCTTTCAATCCGTGAGTTCATGACAAACAAAAATGGGCCTACAAAAGCATCAAGTTTGGCCGAAAGGAATGTTTCCTTTTCCCCCCTCTTTTTTTCTATCTTTTTTTTTTTAGGGATTCCATGCATGAATCTTCTGGATAAGTATTATTGTGGAAAAATTGGTGTTTTAGTCATAATAATAATATTAGTTATTGTCTTATACCATGGCTATCACGGTTATAGACAGTATCATTGACTTAGAAAATTACTGTATATTTTTTTTCATAGCCCCACATAACTATGCATTAGCCATAGAATAAGTTATGGAAATAAAGCACTGCAAATTACTATCAGTCAATTGAATATTATATCAAAAGAAATCAAAGTACATTTCAATGAAAAATATGATAGTGCCAAAAGGGACTCCCTTTTATGTGGCCTAAAAGTGCTGCGAGTCCCAAGTTGTGTGTTCTTCTAAATCTCCTGCATAGAGGAGGCAATGGTCTGCATCAAGAACTTACTTCTCTTTACATCCATACAGACCATGAAGTTGAACCTGCCTCTCTGCTTTCTTTGTTGGCACCTCGTCAATGGATTGGGATGAGAAAAAGTAATGTCAGAGCTTAATTGAGATTTCAAGGATGCCCTTTTCCCATCTTTAGAAGATTTTTCTAATCTTGAGCTCATGCTTTTCTCTTATCTATCAATTTTGCTAATTCGAATTTAAAAGCTAGAAATCATGAGGTAGGCTTTTGCACCAAGTAACGAACAATACTAGTAAGATCCCTTCATTTTCGTAGAGACATAGGACATAATTCACATGGAAATAATAAAATCTTGTTTGGGCTGTGCTTTGATAATAGTAGAGCTCATCAGCATGTTCATAGTAGCGAGAAGTTGAACTAGCATGGAAATTAAAAATGATTACATAACAGGAGGAAACCATTA